>NW_028126267.1:600000-750454 GCF_965194825.1 Balaenoptera physalus | reverse complement strand
CATACGCCCTTTTTGGCCAACCAAGCAACCTGGAAAGGCAAATCAGCGCTACAAAGAAGTCTCGCTTCCCATCAGTCAAAAGGGACATGCTGAAAAAAGTGTCAAAACCAGAAATGCAGGACAGGCCATGGAGAAATGGGAGCCTTGCTACACTGATGGGCGGGATGTAAATTGCCAACAGCCACTCTGGAGAAGTGTACGGTGTGTCCTGAAACATCTAAAAAACACAGCTTAGAGAGCATAGGGCACTTCCACGCATGGGGGTATAAAGTGGGAAAATTAAAAATCAGAAAGACACAAGCACCCCAAAGTTTAGGGCTGCTCTGTTGACAAGGACCTCCACTTCATTCCACCTTAAATATCACAGGAAAGCGAAAAATGGATAAAAAATTTGAGGTCCTTATGTACAATGGCATACCACTCAGCCTTGAAATCAATGTCATAAGGCTAGTAGCAGCATGATGAGTGGATTTAGGTACGACGATTCTAAGTGAAATAAGTCACACAGAAAAGGACACTTCTCATAAGGTGTCACTTATAGGGGGAATGTAAAAATCGTTACACTTGAACTGAATTACAAAGCAGAACAGAATCACACATGCAGAAAACACACTATGGCTGCTTAACGGGAAAGGTGAGGTGGGGTGATACATAAAACAAGAGTTTCAAATTAGCTCAGATACCGTTCCATAAATCCAATATGTAATACACAAGACCTACTCCCTGCTCAAAGAACTGGACTCAACACGCCCGATTCATCGCACAAGAATATATCTGACTAGTAATAATCTTAAAACCTATGTATTGATATCTCTCTGTTAGTGTGTCAAGTGGGTGTAAAGCAGAATAAACACAGCCGTGAAAAGCAGCTAAACCCCATTATAAAAATAAATTACTTTCAAAAACCCATGAAACAAAGACAGGGAAAGAGAGAGAAATTCTTACACAATTCGTTCAGGGGCTGTGATGCAACCTGGAGTGACCATATCTAGACCCACAGCTGGATGAGACATAAGGGTGGACACTCTTGGGGCTGAGAGTTTTGGTGAGGTTGGGTGAGCAAACGCAGACCCTTAAAGTAATACTGTGTGCTACCCATCGCATGGGTCCCAAATCTCCAGGTTCAAGGGCATCTTCCTACATCGAAAACATGCATGAGAAACCAAGAAGATGGTACACCGTGTGTTGGGGAAAGGTTTCTAAAATGCACCTCATTTCTCATCTCCTTGTGCTCGGGTTCGCCATTCCAGCCACTTTAGTAGCAATCTCCCTACTTGGAGCATCAGCATCTTTAACCTCCTGTTCCGTACAGGTTGCAATATGTCCTGAGGATGAACGGGAAGACGGGGAACCAATGAGAGACTAGCTCTTGGTGTTGGGACAGGCACAGGTCACTCTATTTTCCCATCAGGAAGAAGAATTAACCACAGGCTCAGCCTGCCCCCCGGAACCAGAACAGGGCCTGAAGCCATCCTGCGCTTTTGCGGCCACCTCCCAAAAAAGCGAGTTGTAAAATGGAGCTTCAGGGCACTGCAATTCACAATCCTACAGAGTTATAAATGATAACTCTCGTCCACAAATATATTGAGGGAAGGCAAAGACAAGGAATTGAAATCAAGGCAGAATTGCAGGAAACAGATTTCAGGAGGTAGATTCGAATCGCCTTTAAAGCACATGAAAAGCGCCAAAACGTTGACAATGATGCCCTTGGCCAAAAAGGGCGTATGCGTTTTTTCCTGAATATATTCAGGAAAAAACGCATACGCCCTTTTTGGCCAACCAAGCAACCTGGAAAGGCAAATCAGCGCTACAAAGAAGTCTCGCTTCCCATCAGTCAAAAGGGCCATGCTGAAAAAAGTGTCAAAACCAGAAATGCAGGACAGGCCATGGAGAAATGGGAGCCTTGCTACACTGATGGGCGGGATGTAAATTGCCAACAGCCACTCTGGAGAAGTGTACGGTGTGTCCTGAAACATCTAAAAAACACAGCTTAGAGAGCATAGGGCACTTCCACGCATGGGGGGATAAAGTGGGAAAATTGAAAATCAGCAAGACACAAGCACCCCATAGTTTAGGGCTGCTCTTTTGACAAGGACCTCCACTTCATTCCACCTTAAATATCCCAGGAAAGCGAAAAATGGATAAAAAAGTTGTAGTCCTTATTTACAATGGAATATCACTCAGCCATGAAATCAATATCATAAGGCTAGTAGCAGCATGATGAGTGGATTTAGGTACGACGATTCTAAGTGAAATAAGTCACACAGAAAAGGACATTCTCATAAGGTGTCACTTATAGGGGGAATGTAAAAACCGTTACACTTGAACTGAATTACAAAACAGAACAGAGTCACACATGCAGAAAACACACTATGGCTGCTTAACTGGAAAGGTGAGGTGGGGTGATACATAAAACAAGAGTTTCAAATTAGCTCAGATACCGTTCCATAAATCCAATATGTTATAGACAAAACCTACTCCTTGCTCAGAGAACTGGACTCAACACGCCTGATTCACCGCACAAGAATATACCTGACTAGTAATAATCTTAAAACCTATGAATTGATATCTCTCTGTTAGTGTGTCAAGTGGGTGTGAAGCGGCATAAACACAGCCGTGAAAAGCAGCTAAAGCCCATTATAAAAATAAATTACTTTTAAAAACCCATGAAACAAAGACAGTGAAAGAGAGAGAAATTCTTACACAATTCGTTCAGGGGCTGTGATGCAACCTGGATTGACCATATCTAGACCCACAGCTGGATGAGACATAAGGGTGGATACTCTTGGGGCTGAGAGGTTTGGTGAGGTTGGGTGAGCAAACGCAGACCCTTTAAAGTAATACTGCGTGCTACCCATAGCATGGGTCCCAAATCTCCAGGTTAAAGGGCATCTTCCTACATCGAAAACATGCATGAGAAACCAAGAAGATGGTACACCGTGTGTTGGGGAAAGGTTTCTAAAATGCACCTCATTTCTCATCTCCTTGTGCTCGGGTTCGCCTTTCCAGCCACTTTAGTAGCAATCTCCCTATTTGGAGCATCAGCATCTTTAACCTCCTGTTCCGTACAGGTTGCAATTTGTCCTGAGGATGAACGGGAAGACGGGGAACCAATGAGAGACTAGCTCTTGGTGTTGGGACAGGCACAGGTCACTCTATTTTCCCATCAGGAAGAAGAATTAACAACAGGCTCAGCCTGCCCCCCGGAACCAGAACAGGGCATGAAGCCATCCTGCCCTTTTGCGGCCACCTCCCAAAAAAGCGAGTTGTAAAATGGAGCTTCAGGGCACTGCAATTCACAATCCTACAGAGTTATAAATGATAACTCTCGTCCACAAATATATTGAGGGAAGGCAAAGACGAGGAATTGAAATCAAGGCAGAATTGCAGGAAACAGATTTCAGGAGGTAGATTCGAATCGCCTTTAAAGCACATGAAAAGCGCCAAAATGTTGACAATGATGCCCTTGGCCAAAAAGGGCGTATGCGTTTTTTCCTGAATATATTCAAGAAAAAACGCATACGCCCTTTTTGGCAACCAAGCAACCTGGAAAGGCAAATCAGCGCTACAAAGAAGTCTCGCTTCCCATCGGTAAAAAGGGCCATGCTGAAAAAAGTGTCAAAACCAGAAATGCAGGACAGGCCATGGAGAAATGGGAGCCTTGCTACACTGATGGGCGGGATGTAAATTGCCAACAGCCACTCTGGAGAAGTGTACGGTGTGTCCTGAAACATCTAAAAAACACAGCTTAGAGAGCATAGGGCACTTCCACGCATGGGGGTATGAAGTGGGAAAATTAAAAATCAGCAAGACACAAGCACCCCAAAGTTTAGGGATGCTCTGTTGACAAGGACCTCCACTTCATTCCACCTTAAATATCCCAGGAAAGCGAAAAATGGATAAAAAATTTGAGGTCCTTATGTACAATGGCATACCACTCAGCCATGAAATCAATGTCATAAGCCTAGTAGCAGCATGACGAGTGGATTTAGGTACGACGATTCTAAGTGAAATAAGTCACACAGAAAAGGACACTTCTCATAAGGTGTCACTTATAGAGGGAATGTAAAAACCGTTACACTTGAACTGAATTACAAAACAGAACAGAGTCACACATGCAGAAAACACACTATTGCTGCGTAACGGGAAAGGTGAGGTGGGGTGATACATAAAGCAAGAGTTTCAAATTAGCTCAGATACCGTTCCATAAACCCAATATGTAATAGACAAGACCTACTTCTTGCTCAGAGAACTGGACTCAACACGCCCGATTCACCGCACAAGAATATATCTGACTAGTAATAATCTTAAAACCTATATATTGATATCTCTCTGTTAGTGTGTCTAGTGGGTGTAAAGCGGCATAAACACAGCCGTGAAAAGCAGCTAAACCCCATTATAAAAATAAATTACTTTTAAAAACCCATGAAACAAAGACAGTGAAAGAGAGAGAAATTCTTACACAATTCGTTCAGGGGCTGTGATGCAACCTGGATTGACCATATCTAGACCCACAGCTGGATGAGACATAAGGGTGGATACTCTTGGGGCTGAGAGGTTTGGTGAGGTTGGGTGAGCAAACGCAGACCCTTTAAAGTAATACTGCGTGCTACCCATCGCATGGGTCCCAAATCTCCAGGTTCAAGGGCATCTTCCTACATCGAAAACATGCATGAGAAACCAAGAAGATGGTACACCGTGTGTTGGGGAAAGGTTTCTAAAATGCACCTCATTTCTCATCTCCTTGTGCTCGGGTTCGCCATTCCAGCCACTTTAGTAGCAATCTCCCTACTTGGAGCATCAGCATCTTTAACCTCCTGGTCCGTACAGGTTGCAATTTGTCCTGAGGATGAACGGGAAGACGGGGAACCAATGAGAGACTAGCTCTTGGTGTTGGGACAGGCACAGGTCACTCTATTTTCCCATCAGGAAGAAGAATTAACCACAGGCTCAGCCTGCCCCCCGGAACCAGAACAGGGCCTGAAGCCATCCTGCGCTTTTGCGGCCACCTCCCAAAAAAGCGAGTTGTAAAATGGAGCTTCAGGGCACTGCAATTCACAATTCTACAGAGTTATAAATGATAACTCTCGTCCACAAATATATTGAGGGAAGGCAAAGACGAGGAATTGAAATCAAGGCAGAATTGCAGGAAACAGATTTCAGGAGGTAGATTCGAATCGACTTTAAAGCACATGAAAAGCGCCAAAACGTTGACAATGATGCCCTTGGCCAAAAAGGGCGTATGCGTTTTTTCCTGAATATATTCAGGAAAAAACGCATACGCCCTTTTTGGCCAACCAAGCAACCTGGAAAGGCCAATCAGCGCTACAAAGAAGTCTCGCTTCCCATCGGTCAAAAGGGCCATGCTGAAAAAAGTGTCAAAACCAGAAATGCAGGACAGGCCATGGAGAAATGGGAGCCTTGCTACACTGATGGGCGGGATGTAAATTGCCAACAGCCACTCTGGAGAAGTGTACGGTGTGTCCTGAAACATCTAAAAAACACAGCTTAGAGAGCATAGGGCACTTCCACGCATGGGGGTATAAAGTGGGAAAATTAAAAATCAGCAAGACACAAGCACCCCAAAGTTTAGGGCTGCTCTGTTGACAAGGACCTCCACTTCATTCCACCTTAAATATCCCAGGAAAGCGAAAAATGGATAAAAAATTTGAGGTCCTTATGTACAATGGCATACCACTCAGCCATGAAATCAATGTCATAAGGCTAGTAGCAGCATGATGAGTGGATTTAGGTACGGCGATTCTAAGTGAAATAAGTCACACAGAAAAGGACACTTCTCATAAGGTGTCACTTATAGAGGGAATGTAAAAACCGTTACACTTGAACTGAATTACAAAACAGAACAGAGTCACACATGCAGAAAACACACTATGGCTGCTTAACGGGAAAGCGAGGTGGGGTGATACATAAATCAAGAGTTTCAAATTAGCTCAGATACCGTTCCATAAACCCAATATGTAATAGACAAGACCTACTCCTTGCTCAGAGAACTGGACTCAACACGCCCGATTCACCGCACAAGAATATATCTGACTAGTAATAATCTTAAAACCTATGTATTGATATCTCTCTGTTAGTGTGTCTAGTGGGTGTAAAGCGGCATAAACACAGCCGTGAAAAGCAGCTAAACCCCATTATAAAAATAAATTACTTTTAAAAACCCATGAAACAAAGACAGGGAAAGAGAGAGAAATTCTTACACAATTCGTTCAGGGGCTGTGATGCAACCTGGATTGACCATATCTAGACCCACAGCTGGATGAGACATAAGGGTGGACACTCTTGGGGCTGAGAGGTTTGGTGAAGTTGGGTGAGCAAACGCAGACCCTTTAAAGTAATACTGCGTGCTACCCATCGCATGGGTCCCAAATCTCCAGGTTCAAGGGCATCTTCCTACATCGAAAACATGCATGAGAAACCCAGAAGATGGTACACCGTGTGATTGGGAAATGTTTCTAAAACGCACCTCATTTCTCATCTCCTTGTGCTCGGGTTCGCCATTCCAGCCACTTTACTAGCAATCTCCCTACGTGGAGCATCAGCACCTTTAACCTCCTGTTCCGTACAGGTTGCAATTTGTCCTAAGGATGAATGGGAAGACGGGGAACCAATGAGAGACTAGCTCTTGGTGTTGGGACAGGCACAGGTCACTCTATTTTCCCATCAGGAAGAAGAATTAACCACAGGCTCAGCCTGACCCCCGGAACCAGAACAGGGCCTGAAGCCATCCTGCGCTTTTGCGGCCAGCTCCCAAAAAATCGAGTTCTAAAATGGAGCTTCAGGGCACAGCAATTCACAAACCTGCAGAGTTATAAATGATAACTCTCGTCCACAAATATATTGAGGGAAGGCAAAGACGAGGAATTGAAATCAAGGCAGAATTGCAGGAAACAGATTTCAGGAGGTAGATTCGAATCGCCTTTAAAGCACATGAAAAGCGCCAAAACGTTGACAATGATGCCCTTTGCCAAAAAGGGCGTATGCGTTTTTTCCTGAATATATTCAGGAAAAAACGCATACGCCCTTTTTGGCCAACCAAGCAACCTGGAAAGGCAAATCAGCGCTACAAAGAAGTCTCGCTTCCCATCGGTCAAAAGGGCGATGCTGTAAAAAGTGTCAAAACCAGAAATGCAGGACAGGCCATGGAGAAATGGGAGCCTTGCTACACTGATGGGCGGGATGTAAACTGCCAACAGCCACTCTGGAGAAGTGTACGGTGTGTCCTGAAACATCTAAAAAACACAGCTTAGAGAGCATAGGGCACTTCCACGCATGGGGGTATAAAGTGGAAAAATTAAAAATCTGCAAGACACAAGCACCCCAAAGTTTAGGGATGCTCTGTTGACAAGGACCTCCACTTCATTCCACCTTAAATATCCCAGGAAAGCGAAAAATGGATAAAAAATTTGAGGTCCTTATGTACAATGGCATACCACTCAGCCATCAAATCAATGTCATAAGGCTAGTAGCAGCATGATGAGTGGGTTTAGGTACGACGATTCTAAGTGAAATAAGTCACACAGAAAAGGACACTTCTCATAAGGTGTCACTTATAGAGGGAATGTAAAAACCGTTACACTTGAACTGAGTTACAAAACAGAACAGAGTCACACATGCAGAAAACACACTATGGCTGCTAAACGGGAAAGCGAGGTGGGGTGATACATAAAGCAAGAGTTTCAAATTAGCTCAGATACCGTTCCATAAACCCAATATGTAATAGACAAGACCTACTCCTTGCTCAGAGAACTGGACTCAACACGCCCGATTCACCGCACAAGAATATATCTGACTAGTAATAATCTTAAAACCTATGTATTGATATCTCTCTGTTAGTGTGTCAAGTGGGTGTAAAGCGGCATAAACACAGCCGTGAAAAGCAGCTAAACCCCATTATAAAAATAAATTTCTTTTAAAAACTCATGAAACAAAGACAGTGAAAGAGAGAGAAATTCTTACACAATTCGTTCAGGGGCTGTGATGCAACCTGGATTGACCATATCTAGACCCACAGCTGGATGAGACATAAGGGTGGACACTCTTGGGGCTGAGAGGTTTGGTGAGGTTGGGTGAGCAAACGCAGACCCTTTAAAGTAATACTGCGTGCTACCCATCGCATGGGTCCCAAATCTCCAGGTTCAAGGGCATCTTCCTACATCGAAAACATGCATGAGAAACCAAGAAGATGGTACACCGTGTGATGGGGAAAGGTTTCTAAAATGCACCTCATTTCTCATCTCCTTGTGCTCGGGTTCGCCATTCCAGCCACTTTAGTAGCAATCTCCCTACTTGGAGCATCAGCACCTTTAACCTCCTGTTCCGTACAGGTTGCAATTTGTCCTGAGGATGAACGGGAAGACGGGGAACCAATGAGAGATTAGCTCTTGGTGTTGGGACAGGCACAGGTCACTCTATTTTCCCATCAGGAAGAAGAATTAACCACAGGCTCAGCCTGCCCCCCGGAACCAGAACAGGGCCTGAAGCCATCCTGCGCTTTTGCGGCCACCTCCCAAAAAAGCGAGTTGTAAAATGGAGCTTCAGGGCACTGCAATTCACAATCCTACAGAGTTATAAATGATAACTCTCGTCCACAAATATATTGAGGGAAGGCAAAGACGAGGAATTGAAATCAAGGCAGAATTGCAGGAAACAGATTTCAGGAGGTAGATTCGAATCGCCTTTAAAGCACATGAAAAGCGCCAAAACGTTGACAATGATGCCCTTGTCCAAAAAGGGCGTATGCGTTTTTTCCTGAATATATTCAGGAAAAAACGCATACGCCCTTTTTGGCCAACCAAGCAACCTGGAAAGGCAAATCAGCGCTACAAAGAAGTCTCGCTTCCCATCGGTCAAAAGGGCCATGCTGTAAAAAGTGTCAAAACCAGAAATGCAGGACAGGCCATGGAGAAATGGGAGCCTTGCTACACTGATGGGCGGGATGTAAATTGCCAACAGCCACTCTGGAGAAGTGTACGGTGTGTCCTGAAACATCTAAAAAACACAGCATAGAGAGCATAGGGCACTTCCACGCATGGGGGTATAAAGTGGGAAAATTAAAAATCAGCAAGACACAAGCACCCCAAAGTTTAGGGCTGCTCTGTTGACAAGGATCTCCACTTCATTCCACCTTAAATATCCCAGGAAAGCGAAAAATGGATAAGAAATTTGAGGTCCTTATGTACAATGGCATACCACTCAGCCATGAAATCAATGTCATAAGGCTAGTAGCAGCATGATGAGTGGATTTAGGTACGACGATTCTAAGTGAAATAAGTCACACAGAAAAGGACACTTCTCATAAGGTGTCACTTATAGAGGGAATGTAAAAACCGTTACACTTGAACTGAGTTACAAAACAGAACAGAGTCACACATGCAGAAAACACACTATGGCTGCTTAACGGGAAAGCGAGGTGGGGTGATACATAAAGCAAGAGTTTCAAATTAGCTCAGATACCGTTCCATAAACCCAATATGTAATAGACAAGACCTACTCCTTGCTCAGAGAACTGGACTCAACACGCCCGATTCACCGCACAAGAATATATCTGACTAGTAATAATCTTAAAACCTATGTATTGATATCTCTCTGTTAGTGTGTCTAGTGGGTGTAAAGCAGCATAAACACAGCCGTGAAAAGCAGCTAAACCCCATTATAAAAATAAATTTCTTTTAAAAACCCATGAAACAAAGACAGTGAAAGAGAGAGAAATTCTTACACAATTCGTTCAGGGGCTGTGATGCAACCTGGATTGACCATATCTAGACCCACAGCTGGATGAGACATAAGGGTGGATACTCTTGGGGCTGAGAGGTTTGGTGAGGTTGGGTGAGCAAACGCAGAACCTTTAAAGTAATACTGCGTGCTACCCATCGCATGGGTCCCAAATCTCCAGGTTCAAGGGCATCTTCCTACATCGAAAACATGCATGAGAAACCAAGAAGATGGTACACCGTGTGTTGGGGAAAGGTTTCTAAAATGCACCTCATTTCTCATCTCCTTGTGCTCGGGTTCGCCATTCCAGCCACTTTAGTAGCAATCTCCCTACTTGGAGCATCAGCATCTTTAACCTCCTGTTCCGTACAGGTTGCAATTTGTCCTGAGGATGAACGGGAAGACGGGGAACCAATGAGAGACTAGCTCTTGGTGTTGGGAGAGGCACAGGTCACTCTATTTTCCCATCAGGAAGAAGAATTAACCACAGGCTCAGCCTGCCCCCCGGAACCAGAACAGGGCCTGAAGCCATACTGTGCTTTTGCGGCCACCTCCCAAAAAAGCGAGTTGTAAAATGGAGCTTCAGGGCACTGCAATTCACAATCCTACAGAGTTATAAATTATAACTCTCGTCCACAAATATATTGAGGGAAGGCAAAGACGAGGAATTGAAATCAAGGCAGAATTGCAGGAAACAGATTTCAGGAGGTAGATTCGAATCGCCTTTAAAGCACATGAAAAGCGCCAAAACGTTGACAATGATGCCCTTGGCCAAAAAGGGCGTATGCGTTTTTTCCTGAATATATTCAGGAAAAAACGCATACGCCCTTTTTGGCCAACCAAGCAACCTGGAAAGGCAAATCAGCGCTACAAAGAAGTCTCGCTTCCCATCAGTCAAAAGGGCCATGCTGAAAAAAGTGTCAAAACCAGAAATGCAGGACAGGCCATGGAGAAATGGGAGCCTTGCTACACTGATGGGCGGGATGTAAATTGCCAACAGCCACTCTGGAGAAGTGTACGGTGTGTCCTGAAACATCTAAAAAACACAGCTTAGAGAGCATAGGGCACTTCCACGCATGGGGGTATAAAGTGGGAAAATTAAAAATCAGAAAGACACAAGCACCCCAAAGTTTAGGGCTGCTCTGTTGACAAGGACCTCCACTTCATTCCACCTTAAATATCACAGGAAAGCGAAAAATGGATAAAAAATTTGAGGTCCTTATGTACAATGGCATACCACTCAGCCTTGAAATCAATGTCATAAGGCTAGTAGCAGCATGATGAGTGGATTTAGGTACGACGATTCTAAGTGAAATAAGTCACACAGAAAAGGACACTTCTCATAAGGTGTCACTTATAGGGGGAATGTAAAAATCGTTACACTTGAACTGAATTACAAAGCAGAACAGAATCACACATGCAGAAAACACACTATGGCTGCTTAACGGGAAAGGTGAGGTGGGGTGATACATAAAACAAGAGTTTCAAATTAGCTCAGATACCGTTCCATAAATCCAATATGTAATACACAAGACCTACTCCCTGCTCAAAGAACTGGACTCAACACGCCCGATTCATCGCACAAGAATATATCTGACTAGTAATAATCTTAAAACCTATGTATTGATATCTCTCTGTTAGTGTGTCAAGTGGGTGTAAAGCAGAATAAACACAGCCGTGAAAAGCAGCTAAACCCCATTATAAAAATAAATTACTTTCAAAAACCCATGAAACAAAGACAGGGAAAGAGAGAGAAATTCTTACACAATTCGTTCAGGGGCTGTGATGCAACCTGGAGTGACCATATCTAGACCCACAGCTGGATGAGACATAAGGGTGGACACTCTTGGGGCTGAGAGTTTTGGTGAGGTTGGGTGAGCAAACGCAGACCCTTAAAGTAATACTGTGTGCTACCCATCGCATGGGTCCCAAATCTCCAGGTTCAAGGGCATCTTCCTACATCGAAAACATGCATGAGAAACCAAGAAGATGGTACACCGTGTGTTGGGGAAAGGTTTCTAAAATGCACCTCATTTCTCATCTCCTTGTGCTCGGGTTCGCCATTCCAGCCACTTTAGTAGCAATCTCCCTACTTGGAGCATCAGCATCTTTAACCTCCTGTTCCGTACAGGTTGCAATATGTCCTGAGGATGAACGGGAAGACGGGGAACCAATGAGAGACTAGCTCTTGGTGTTGGGACAGGCACAGGTCACTCTATTTTCCCATCAGGAAGAAGAATTAACCACAGGCTCAGCCTGCCCCCCGGAACCAGAACAGGGCCTGAAGCCATCCTGCGCTTTTGCGGCCACCTCCCAAAAAAGCGAGTTGTAAAATGGAGCTTCAGGGCACTGCAATTCACAATCCTACAGAGTTATAAATGATAACTCTCGTCCACAAATATATTGAGGGAAGGCAAAGACAAGGAATTGAAATCAAGGCAGAATTGCAGGAAACAGATTTCAGGAGGTAGATTCGAATCGCCTTTAAAGCACATGAAAAGCGCCAAAACGTTGACAATGATGCCCTTGGCCAAAAAGGGCGTATGCGTTTTTTCCTGAATATATTCAGGAAAAAACGCATACGCCCTTTTTGGCCAACCAAGCAACCTGGAAAGGCAAATCAGCGCTACAAAGAAGTCTCGCTTCCCATCAGTCAAAAGGGCCATGCTGAAAAAAGTGTCAAAACCAGAAATGCAGGACAGGCCATGGAGAAATGGGAGCCTTGCTACACTGATGGGCGGGATGTAAATTGCCAACAGCCACTCTGGAGAAGTGTACGGTGTGTCCTGAAACATCTAAAAAACACAGCTTAGAGAGCATAGGGCACTTCCACGCATGGGGGGATAAAGTGGGAAAATTGAAAATCAGCAAGACACAAGCACCCCAAAGTTTAGGGCTGCTCTGTTGACAAGGACCTCCACTTCATTCCACCTTAAATATCCCAGGAAAGCGAAAAATGGATAAAAAATTTGTGGTCCTTATGTACAATGGAATATCACTCAGCCATGAAATCAATGTCATAAGGCTAGTAGCAGCATGATGAGTGGATTTAGGTAAGACGATTCTAAGTGAAATAAGTCACACAGAAAAGGACACTTCTCATAAGGTGTCACTTATAGAGGGAATGTAAAAACCGTTACACTTGAACTGAATTACAAAACAGAACAGAGTCACACATGCAGAAAACACACTATGGCTGCTTAACGGGAAAGCGAGGTGGGGTGATACATAAATCAAGAGTTTCAAATTAGCTCAGATACCGTTCCATAAACCCAATATGTAATAGACAAGACCTACTCCTTGCTCAGAGAACTGGACTCAACACGCCCGATTCACCGCACAAGAATATATCTGACTAGTAATAATCTTAAAACCTATGTATTGATATCTCTCTGTTAGTGTGTCTAGTGGGTGTAAAGCGGCATAAACACAGCCGTGAAAAGCAGCTAAACCCCATTATAAAAATAAATTACTTTTAAAAACCCATGAAACAAAGACAGGGAAAGAGAGAGAAATTCTTACACAATTCGTTCAGGGGCTGTGATGCAACCTGGATTGACCATATCTAGACCCACAGCTGGATGAGACATAAGGGTGGACACTCTTGGGGCTGAGAGGTTTGGTGAAGTTGGGTGAGCAAACGCAGACCCTTTAAAGTAGTACTGCGTGCTACCCATCGCATGGGTCCCAAATCTCCAGGTTCAAGGGCATCTTCCTACATCGAAAACATGCATGAGAAACCCAGAAGATGGTACACCGTGTGATTGGGAAATGTTTCTAAAACGCACCTCATTTCTCATCTCCTTGTGCTCGGGTTCGCCATTCCAGCCACTTTACTAGCAATCTCCCTACGTGGAGCATCAGCACCTTTAACCTCCTGTTCCGTACAGGTTGCAATTTGTCCTGAGGATGAACGGGAAGACGGGGAACCAATGAGAGACTAGCTCTTGGTGTTGGGACAGGCACAGGTCACTCTATTTTCCCATCAGGAAGAAGAATTAACCACAGGCTCAGCCTGACCCCCGGAACCAGAACAGGGCCTGAAGCCATCCTGCGCTTTTGCGGCCAGCTCCCAAAAAATCGAGTTCTAAAATGGAGCTTCAGGGCACAGCAATTCACAAACCTGCAGAGTTATAAATGATAACTCTCGTCCACAAATATATTGAGGGAAGGCAAAGACGAGGAATTGAAATCAAGGCAGAATTGCAGGAAACAGATTTCAGGAGGTAGATTCGAATCGCCTTTAAAGCACATGAAAAGCGCCAAAACGTTGACAATGATGCCCTTTGCCAAAAAGGGCGTATGCGTTTTTTCCTGAATATATTCAGGAAAAAACGCATACGCCCTTTTTGGCCAACCAAGCAACCTGGAAAGGCAAATCAGCGCTACAAAGAAGTCTCGCTTCCCATCGGTCAAAAGGGCGATGCTGTAAAAAGTGTCAAAACCAGAAATGCAGGACAGGCCATGGAGAAATGGGAGCCTTGCTACACTGATGGGCGGGATGTAAACTGCCAACAGCCACTCTGGAGAAGTGTACGGTGTGTCCTGAAACATCTAAAAAACACAGCTTAGAGAGCATAGGGCACTTCCACGCATGGGGGTATAAAGTGGAAAAATTAAAAATCTGCAAGACACAAGCACCCCAAAGTTTAGGGATGCTCTGTTGACAAGGACCTCCACTTCATTCCACCTTAAATATCCCAGGAAAGCGAAAAATGGATAAAAAATTTGAGGTCCTTATGTACAATGGCATACCACTCAGCCATCAAATCAATGTCATAAGGCTAGTAGCAGCATGATGAGTGGGTTTAGGTACGACGATTCTAAGTGAAATAAGTCACACAGAAAAGGACACTTCTCATAAGGTGTCACTTATAGAGGGAATGTAAAAACCGTTACACTTGAACTGAGTTACAAAACAGAACAGAGTCACACATGCAGAAAACACACTATGGCTGCTTAACGGGAAAGCGAGGTGGGGTGATACATAAAGCAAGAGTTTCAAATTAGCTCAGATACCGTTCCATAAACCCAATATGTAATAGACAAGACCTACTCCTTGCTCAGAGAACTGGACTCAACACGCCCGATTCACCGCACAAGAATATATCTGACTAGTAATAATCTTAAAACCTATGTATTGATATCTCTCTGTTAGTGTGTCAAGTGGGTGTAAAGCGGCATAAACACAGCCGTGAAAAGCAGCTAAACCCCATTATAAAAATAAATTTCTTTTAAAAACTCATGAAACAAAGACAGTGAAAGAGAGAGAAATTCTTACACAATTCGTTCAGGGGCTGTGATGCAACCTGGATTGACCATATCTAGACCCACAGCTGGATGAGACATAAGGGTGGACACTCTTGGGGCTGAGAGGTTTGGTGAGGTTGGGTGAGCAAACGCAGACCCTTTAAAGTAATACTGCGTGCTACCCATCGCATGGGTCCCAAATCTCCAGGTTCAAGGGCATCTTCCTACATCGAAAACATGCATGAGAAACCAAGAAGATGGTACACCGTGTGATGGGGAAAGGTTTCTAAAATGCACCTCATTTCTCATCTCCTTGTGCTCGGGTTCGCCATTCCAGCCACTTTAGTAGCAATCTCCCTACTTGGAGCATCAGCACCTTTAACCTCCTGTTCCGTACAGGTTGCAATTTGTCCTGAGGATGAACGGGAAGACGGGGAACCAATGAGAGATTAGCTCTTGGTGTTGGGACAGGCACAGGTCACTCTATTTTCCCATCAGGAAGAAGAATTAACCACAGGCTCAGCCTGCCCCCCGGAACCAGAACAGGGCCTGAAGCCATCCTGCGCTTTTGCGGCCACCTCCCAAAAAAGCGAGTTGTAAAATGGAGCTTCAGGGCACTGCAATTCACAATCCTACAGAGTTATAAATGATAACTCTCGTCCACAAATATATTGAGGGAAGGCAAAGACGAGGAATTGAAATCAAGGCAGAATTGCAGGAAACAGATTTCAGGAGGTAGATTCGAATCGCCTTTAAAGCACATGAAAAGCGCCAAAACGTTGACAATGATGCCCTTGTCCAAAAAGGGCGTATGCGTTTTTTCCTGAATATATTCAGGAAAAAACGCATACGCCCTTTTTGGCCAACCAAGCAACCTGGAAAGGCAAATCAGCGCTACAAAGAAGTCTCGCTTCCCATCGGTCAAAAGGGCCATGCTGTAAAAAGTGTCAAAACCAGAAATGCAGGACAGGCCATGGAGAAATGGGAGCCTTGCTACACTGATGGGCGGGATGTAAATTGCCAACAGCCACTCTGGAGAAGTGTACGGTGTGTCCTGAAACATCTAAAAAACACAGCATAGAGAGCATAGGGCACTTCCACGCATGGGGGTATAAAGTGGGAAAATTAAAAATCAGCAAGACACAAGCACCCCAAAGTTTAGGGCTGCTCTGTTGACAAGGATCTCCACTTCATTCCACCTTAAATATCCCAGGAAAGCGAAAAATGGATAAGAAATTTGAGGTCCTTATGTACAATGGCATACCACTCAGCCATGAAATCAATGTCATAAGGCTAGTAGCAGCATGATGAGTGGATTTAGGTACGACGATTCTAAGTGAAATAAGTCACACAGAAAAGGACACTTCTCATAAGGTGTCACTTATAGAGGGAATGTAAAAACCGTTACACTTGAACTGAGTTACAAAACAGAACAGAGTCACACATGCAGAAAACACACTATGGCTGCTTAACGGGAAAGCGAGGTGGGGTGATACATAAAGCAAGAGTTTCAAATTAGCTCAGATACCGTTCCATAAACCCAATATGTAATAGACAAGACCTACTCCTTGCTCAGAGAACTGGACTCAACACGCCCGATTCACCGCACAAGAATATATCTGACTAGTAATAATCTTAAAACCTATGTATTGATATCTCTCTGTTAGTGTGTCTAGTGGGTGTAAAGCAGCATAAACACAGCCGTGAAAAGCAGCTAAACCCCATTATAAAAATAAATTTCTTTTAAAAACCCATGAAACAAAGACAGTGAAAGAGAGAGAAATTCTTACACAATTCGTTCAGGGGCTGTGATGCAACCTGGATTGACCATATCTAGACCCACAGCTGGATGAGACATAAGGGTGGATACTCTTGGGGCTGAGAGGTTTGGTGAGGTTGGGTGAGCAAACGCAGAACCTTTAAAGTAATACTGCGTGCTACCCATCGCATGGGTCCCAAATCTCCAGGTTCAAGGGCATCTTCCTACATCGAAAACATGCATGAGAAACCAAGAAGATGGTACACCGTGTGTTGGGGAAAGGTTTCTAAAATGCACCTCATTTCTCATCTCCTTGTGCTCGGGTTCGCCATTCCAGCCACTTTAGTAGCAATCTCCCTACTTGGAGCATCAGCATCTTTAACCTCCTGTTCCGTACAGGTTGCAATTTGTCCTGAGGATGAACGGGAAGACGGGGAACCAATGAGAGACTAGCTCTTGGTGTTGGGAGAGGCACAGGTCACTCTATTTTCCCATCAGGAAGAAGAATTAACCACAGGCTCAGCCTGCCCCCCGGAACCAGAACAGGGCCTGAAGCCATACTGTGCTTTTGCGGCCACCTCCCAAAAAAGCGAGTTGTAAAATGGAGCTTCAGGGCACTGCAATTCACAATCCTACAGAGTTATAAATTATAACTCTCGTCCACAAATATATTGAGGGAAGGCAAAGACGAGGAATTGAAATCAAGGCAGAATTGCAGGAAACAGATTTCAGGAGGTAGATTCGAATCGCCTTTAAAGCACATGAAAAGCGCCAAAACGTTGACAATGATGCCCTTGGCCAAAAAGGGCGTATGCGTTTTTTCCTGAATATATTCAGGAAAAAACGCATACGCCCTTTTTGGCCAACCAAGCAACCTGGAAAGGCAAATCAGCGCTACAAAGAAGTCTCGCTTCCCATCAGTCAAAAGGGCCATGCTGAAAAAAGTGTCAAAACCAGAAATGCAGGACAGGCCATGGAGAAATGGGAGCCTTGCTACACTGATGGGCGGGATGTAAATTGCCAACAGCCACTCTGGAGAAGTGTACGGTGTGTCCTGAAACATCTAAAAAACACAGCTTAGAGAGCATAGGGCACTTCCACGCATGGGGGTATAAAGTGGGAAAATTAAAAATCAGAAAGACACAAGCACCCCAAAGTTTAGGGCTGCTCTGTTGACAAGGACCTCCACTTCATTCCACCTTAAATATCACAGGAAAGCGAAAAATGGATAAAAAATTTGAGGTCCTTATGTACAATGGCATACCACTCAGCCTTGAAATCAATGTCATAAGGCTAGTAGCAGCATGATGAGTGGATTTAGGTACGACGATTCTAAGTGAAATAAGTCACACAGAAAAGGACACTTCTCATAAGGTGTCACTTATAGGGGGAATGTAAAAATCGTTACACTTGAACTGAATTACAAAGCAGAACAGAATCACACATGCAGAAAACACACTATGGCTGCTTAACGGGAAAGGTGAGGTGGGGTGATACATAAAACAAGAGTTTCAAATTAGCTCAGATACCGTTCCATAAATCCAATATGTAATACACAAGACCTACTCCCTGCTCAAAGAACTGGACTCAACACGCCCGATTCATCGCACAAGAATATATCTGACTAGTAATAATCTTAAAACCTATGTATTGATATCTCTCTGTTAGTGTGTCAAGTGGGTGTAAAGCAGAATAAACACAGCCGTGAAAAGCAGCTAAACCCCATTATAAAAATAAATTACTTTCAAAAACCCATGAAACAAAGACAGGGAAAGAGAGAGAAATTCTTACACAATTCGTTCAGGGGCTGTGATGCAACCTGGAGTGACCATATCTAGACCCACAGCTGGATGAGACATAAGGGTGGACACTCTTGGGGCTGAGAGTTTTGGTGAGGTTGGGTGAGCAAACGCAGACCCTTAAAGTAATACTGTGTGCTACCCATCGCATGGGTCCCAAATCTCCAGGTTCAAGGGCATCTTCCTACATCGAAAACATGCATGAGAAACCAAGAAGATGGTACACCGTGTGTTGGGGAAAGGTTTCTAAAATGCACCTCATTTCTCATCTCCTTGTGCTCGGGTTCGCCATTCCAGCCACTTTAGTAGCAATCTCCCTACTTGGAGCATCAGCATCTTTAACCTCCTGTTCCGTACAGGTTGCAATATGTCCTGAGGATGAACGGGAAGACGGGGAACCAATGAGAGACTAGCTCTTGGTGTTGGGACAGGCACAGGTCACTCTATTTTCCCATCAGGAAGAAGAATTAACCACAGGCTCAGCCTGCCCCCCGGAACCAGAACAGGGCCTGAAGCCATCCTGCGCTTTTGCGGCCACCTCCCAAAAAAGCGAGTTGTAAAATGGAGCTTCAGGGCACTGCAATTCACAATCCTACAGAGTTATAAATGATAACTCTCGTCCACAAATATATTGAGGGAAGGCAAAGACAAGGAATTGAAATCAAGGCAGAATTGCAGGAAACAGATTTCAGGAGGTAGATTCGAATCGCCTTTAAAGCACATGAAAAGCGCCAAAACGTTGACAATGATGCCCTTGGCCAAAAAGGGCGTATGCGTTTTTTCCTGAATATATTCAGGAAAAAACGCATACGCCCTTTTTGGCCAACCAAGCAACCTGGAAAGGCAAATCAGCGCTACAAAGAAGTCTCGCTTCCCATCAGTCAAAAGGGCCATGCTGAAAAAAGTGTCAAAACCAGAAATGCAGGACAGGCCATGGAGAAATGGGAGCCTTGCTACACTGATGGGCGGGATGTAAATTGCCAACAGCCACTCTGGAGAAGTGTACGGTGTGTCCTGAAACATCTAAAAAACACAGCTTAGAGAGCATAGGGCACTTCCACGCATGGGGGTATAAAGTGGGAAAATTAAAAATCAGAAAGACACAAGCACCCCAAAGTTTAGGGCTGCTCTGTTGACAAGGACCTCCACTTCATTCCACCTTAAGTATCCCAGGAAAGTGAAAAATGGATAAAAAATTTGAGGTCCTTATGTACAATGGCATACCACTCAGCCTTGAAATCAATGTCATAAGGCTAGTAGCAGCATGATGAGTGGATTTAGGTACGACGATTCTAAGTGAAATAAGTCACACAGAAAAGGACACTTCTCATAAGGTGTCACTTATAGGGGGAATGTAAAAATCGTTACACTTGAACTGAATTACAAAGCAGAACAGAATCACACATGCAGAAAACACACTATGGCTGCTTAACGGGAAAGGTGAGGTGGGGTGATACATAAAACAAGAGTTTCAAATTAGCTCAGATACCGTTCCATAAACCCAATATGTAATAGACAAAACCTACTCCTTGCTCAGAGAACTGGACTCAACACGCCTGATTCACCGCACAAGAATATATCTGACTAGTAATAATCATAAAACCTATGAATTGATATCTCTCTGTTAGTGTGTCAAGTGGGTGTAAAGCGGCATAAACACAGCCGTGAAAAGCAGCTAAACCCCATTATAAAAATAAATTACTTTTAAAAACCCATGAAACAAAGACAGGGAAAGAGAGAGAAATTCTTACACAATTCGTTCAGGGGCTGTGATGCAACCTGGATTGACCATATCTAGACCCACAGCTGGATGAGACATAAGGGTGGACACTCTTGGGGCTGAGAGGTTTGGTGAAGTTGGGTGAGCAAACGCAGACCCTTTAAAGTAATACTGCGTGCTACCCATCGCATGGGTCCCAAATCTCCAGGTTCAAGGGCATCTTCCTACATCGAAAACAAGCATGAGAAACCCAGAAGATGGTAAACCGTGTGATGGGGAAAGGTTTCTAAAACGCACCTCATTTCTCATCTCCTTGTGCTCGGGTTCGCCATTCCAGCCACTTTACTAGCAATCTCCCTACGTGGAGCATCAGCACCTTTAACCTCCTGTTCCGTACAGGTTGCAGTTTGTCCTGAGGATGAATGGGAAGACGGGGAACCAATGAGAGACTAGCTCTTGGTGTTGGGACAGGCACAGGTCACTGTATTTTCCCATCAAGAAGAAGAATTAACCACAGGCTCAGCCTGCCCCCCGGAACCAGAACAGGGCCTGAAGCCATCCTGCGCTTTTGCGGCCAGCTCCCAAAAAAGCGAGTTGTAAAATGGAGCTTCAGGGCACAGCAATTCACAAACCTGCAGAGTTATAAATGATAATTCTCGTCCACAAATATATTGAGGGAAGGCAAAGGAGAGGATTTGAAATCAAGGCAGAATTGCAGGAAACAGATTTCAGGAGGTAGATTCGAATCGCCTTTAAAGCACATGAAAAGCGGCAAAACGTTGACAATGATGCCCTTGGCCAAAAAGGGCGTATGCGTTTTTTCCTGAATATATTCAGGAAAAAACGCATACGCCCTTTTTGGCCAACCAAGCAACCTGGAAAGGCAAATCAGCGCTACAAAGAAGTCTCGCTTCCCATCAGTCAAAAGGGCCATGCTGAAAAAAGTGTCAAAACCAGAAATGCAGGACAGGCCATGGAGAAATGGGAGCCTTGCTACACTGATGGGCGGGATGTAAATTGCCAACAGCCACTCTGGAGAAGTGTACGGTGTGTCCTGAAACATCTAAAAAACACAGCTTAGAGAGCATAGGGCACTTCCACGCATGGGGGTATAAAGTGGGAAAATTAAAAATCAGAAAGACACAAGCACCCCAAAGTTTAGGGCTGCTCTGTTGACAAGGACCTCCACTTCATTCCACCTTAAATATCACAGGAAAGCGAAAAATGGATAAAAAATTTGAGGTCCTTATGTACAATGGCATACCACTCAGCCTTGAAATCAATGTCATAAGGCTAGTAGCAGCATGATGAGTGGATTTAGGTACGACGATTCTAAGTGAAATAAGTCACACAGAAAAGGACACTTCTCATAAGGTGTCACTTATAGGGGGAATGTAAAAATCGTTACACTTGAACTGAATTACAAAGCAGAACAGAATCACACATGCAGAAAACACACTATGGCTGCTTAACGGGAAAGGTGAGGTGGGGTGATACATAAAACAAGAGTTTCAAATTAGCTCAGATACCGTTCCATAAATCCAATATGTAATACACAAGACCTACTCCCTGCTCAAAGAACTGGACTCAACACGCCCGATTCATCGCACAAGAATATATCTGACTAGTAATAATCTTAAAACCTATTTATTGATATCTCTCTGTTAGTGTGTCAAGTGGGTGTAAAGCAGAATAAACACAGCCGTGAAAAGCAGCTAAACCCCATTATAAAAATAAATTACTTTCAAAAACCCATGAAACAAAGACAGGGAAAGAGAGAGAAATTCTTACACAATTCGTTCAGGGGCTGTGATGCAACCTGGAGTGACCATATCTAGACCCACAGCTGGATGAGACATAAGGGTGGACACTCTTGGGGCTGAGAGTTTTGGTGAGGTTGGGTGAGCAAACGCAGACCCTTAAAGTAATACTGTGTGCTACCCATCGCATGGGTCCCAAATCTCCAGGTTCAAGGGCATCTTCCTACATCGAAAACATGCATGAGAAACCAAGAAGATGGTACACCGTGTGTTGGGGAAAGGTTTCTAAAATGCACCTCATTTCTCATCTCCTTGTGCTCGGGTTCGCCATTCCAGCCACTTTAGTAGCAATCTCCCTACTTGGAGCATCAGCATCTTTAACCTCCTGTTCCGTACAGGTTGCAATATGTCCTGAGGATGAACGGGAAGACGGGGAACCAATGAGAGACTAGCTCTTGGTGTTGGGACAGGCACAGGTCACTCTATTTTCCCATCAGGAAGAAGAATTAACCACAGGCTCAGCCTGCCCCCCGGAACCAGAACAGGGCCTGAAGCCATCCTGCGCTTTTGCGGCCACCTCCCAAAAAAGCGAGTTGTAAAATGGAGCTTCAGGGCACTGCAATTCACAATCCTACAGAGTTATAAATGATAACTCTCGTCCACAAATATATTGAGGGAAGGCAAAGACAAGGAACTGAAATCAAGGCAGAATTGCAGGAAACAGATTTCAGGAGGTAGATTCGAATCGCCTTTAAAGCACATGAAAAGCGCCAAAACGTTGACAATGATGCCCTTGGCCAAAAAGGGCGTATGCGTTTTTTCCTGAATATATTCAGGAAAAAACGCATACGCCCTTTTTGGCCAACCAAGCAACCTGGAAAGGCAAATCAGCGCTACAAAGAAGTCTCGCTTCCCATCAGTCAAAAGGGCCATGCTGAAAAAAGTGTCAAAACCAGAAATGCAGGACAGGCCATGGAGAAATGGGAGCCTTGCTACACTGATGGGCGGGATGTAAATTGCCAACAGCCACTCTGGAGAAGTGTACGGTGTGTCCTGAAACATCTAAAAAACACAGCTTAGAGAGCATACGGCACTTCCACGCATGGGGGTATAAAGTGGGAAAATTAAAAATCAGAAAGACACAAGCACCCCAAAGTTTAGGGCTGCTCTGTTGACAAGGACCTCCACTTCATTCCACCTTAAGTATCCCAGGAAAGTGAAAAATGGATAAAAAATTTGAGGTCCTTATGTACAATGGCATACCACTCAGCCTTGAAATCAATGTCATAAGGCTAGTAGCAGCATGATGAGTGGATTTAGGTACGACGATTCTAAGTGAAATAAGTCACACAGAAAAGGACACTTCTCATAAGGTGTCACTTATAGGGGGAATGTAAAAATCGTTACACTTGAACTGAATTACAAAGCAGAACAGAATCACACATGCAGAAAACACACTATGGCTGCTTAACGGGAAAGGTGAGGTGGGGTGATACATAAAACAAGAGTTTCAAATTAGCTCAGATACCGTTCCATAAACCCAATATGTAATAGACAAAACCTACTCCTTGCTCAGAGAACTGGACTCAACACGCCTGATTCACCGCACAAGAATATATCTGACTAGTAATAATCATAAAACCTATGAATTGATATCTCTCTGTTAGTGTGTCAAGTGGGTGTAAAGCGGCATAAACACAGCCGTGAAAAGCAGCTAAACCCCATTATAAAAATAAATTACTTTTAAAAACCCATGAAACAAAGACAGGGAAAGAGAGAGAAATTCTTACACAATTCGTTCAGGGGCTGTGATGCAACCTGGATTGACCATATCTAGACCCACAGCTGGATGAGACATAAGGGTGGACACTCTTGGGGCTGAGAGGTTTGGTGAAGTTGGGTGAGCAAACGCAGACCCTTTAAAGTAATACTGCGTGCTACCCATCGCATGGGTCCCAAATCTCCAGGTTCAAGGGCATCTTCCTACATCGAAAACAAGCATGAGAAACCCAGAAGATGGTAAACCGTGTGATGGGGAAAGGTTTCTAAAACGCACCTCATTTCTCATCTCCTTGTGCTCGGGTTCGCCATTCCAGCCACTTTACTAGCAATCTCCCTACGTGGAGCATCAGCACCTTTAACCTCCTGTTCCGTACAGGTTGCAGTTTGTCCTGAGGATGAATGGGAAGACGGGGAACCAATGAGAGACTAGCTCTTGGTGTTGGGACAGGCACAGGTCACTGTATTTTCCCATCAAGAAGAAGAATTAACCACAGGCTCAGCCTGCCCCCCGGAACCAGAACAGGGCCTGAAGCCATCCTGCGCTTTTGCGGCCAGCTCCCAAAAAAGCGAGTTGTAAAATGGAGCTTCAGGGCACAGCAATTCACAAACCTGCAGAGTTATAAATGATAATTCTCGTCCACAAATATATTGAGGGAAGGCAAAGGAGAGGATTTGAAATCAAGGCAGAATTGCAGGAAACAGATTTCAGGAGGTAGATTCGAATCGCCTTTAAAGCACATGAAAAGCGGCAAAACGTTGACAATGATGCCCTTGGCCAAAAAGGGCGTATGCGTTTTTTCCTGAATATATTCAGGAAAAAACGCATACGCCCTTTTTGGCCAATGAAGCAACCTGGAAAGGCAAATCAGCGCTACAAAGAAGTCTCGCTTCCCATTGGTCAAAAGGGCCATTCTGAAAAAAGTGTCAAAACCAGAAATGCAGGACAGGCCATGGAGAAATGGGAGCCTTGCTACACTGATGGGCGGGATGTAAATTGCCATCAGCCACTCTGGAGAAGGGTACGGTGTGTCCTGAAACAGCTAAAAACACAGCTTAGAGAGCATAGGGCACTTCCACGCATGGGGGTATAAAGTGGGAAAATTAAAAATCAGCAAGACAAAAGCACCCCATAGTTTAGGGCTGCTCTTTTGACAAGGACCTCCACTTCATTCCACCTTAAATATCCCAGGAAAGCGAAAAATGGATAAAAAAGTTGTAGTCCTTATTTACAATGGAATATCACTCAGCCATGAAATCAATATCATAAGGCTAGTAGCAGCATGATGAGTGGATTTAGGTACGACGATTCTAAGTGAAATAAGTCACACAGAAAAGGACACTTCTCATAAGGTGTCACTTATAGAGGGAATGTAAAAACCGTTACACTTGAACTGAGTTACAAAACAGAACAGAGTCACACATGCAGAAAACACACTATGGCTGCTTAACGGGAAAGCGAGGTGGGGTGATACATAAAGCAAGAGTTTCAAATTAGCTCAGATACCGTTCCATAAACCCAATATGTAATAGACAAGACCTACTCCTTGCTCAGAAAACTGGACTCAACACGCCCGATTCACCGCACAAGAATATATCTGACTAGTAATAATTTTAAAACCTATGTATTGATATCTCTCTGTTAGTGTGTCAAGTGGGTGTAAAGCGGCATAAACACAGCCGTGAAAAGCAGCTAAACCCCATTATAAAAATAAATTTCTTTTAAAAACCCATGAAACAAAGACAGTGAAAGAGAGAGAAATTCTTACACAATTCGTTCAGGGGCTGTGATGCAACCTGGATTGACCATATCTAGACCCACAGCTTGATGAGACATAAGGGTGGACACTCTTGGGGCTGAGAGGTTTGGTGAGGTTGGGTGAGCAAACGCAGACCCTTTAAAGTAATACTGCGTGCTACCCATCACATGGGTCCCAAATCTCCAGGTTCAAGGGCATCTTCCTACATCGAAAACATGCATGAGAAACCAAGAAGATGGTACACCGTGTGTTGGGGAAAGGTTTCTAAAATGCACCTCATTTCTCATCTCCTTGTGCTCGGGTTCGCCATTCCAGCCACTTTAGTAGAAATCTCCCTACTTGGAGCATCAGCATCTTTAACCTCCTGTTCCGTACAAGTTGCAATTTGTCCTGAGGATGAACGGGAAGACGGGGAACCAATGAGAGACTAGCTCTTGGTGTTGGGACAGGCACAGGTCACTCTATTTTCCCATCAGGAAGAAGAATTAACCACAGGCTCAGCCTGCCCCCCGGAACCAGAACAGGGCCTGAAGCCATCCTGCGCTTTTGCGGCCACCTCCCAAAAAAGCGAGTTGTAAAATGGAGCTTCAGGGCACTGCAATTCACAATCCTACAGAGTTATAAATGATAACTCTCGTCCACAAATATATTGAGGGAAGGCAAAGACGAGGAATTGAAATCAAGGCAGAATTGCAGGAAACAGATTTCAGGAGGTAGATTCGAATCGCCTTTAAAGCACATGAAAAGCGCCAAAACGTTGACAATGATGCCCTTGGCCAAAAAGGGCGTATGCGTTTTTTCCTGAATATATTCAGGAAAAAACGCATACGCCCTTTTTGGCCAACCAAGCAACCTGGAAAGGCCAATCAGCGCTACAAAGAAGTCTCGCTTACCATCAGTCAAAAGGGCCATGCTGAAAAAAGTGTCAAAACCAGAAATGCAGGACAGGCCATGGAGAAATGGGAGCCTTGCTACACTGATGGGCGGGATGTAAATTGCCAACAGCCACTCTGGAGAAGGGTACGGTGTGTCCTGAACCATCTAAAACACACAGCCTAGAGAGGATAGGGCACTTCCACGCATGGGGGTATAAAGTGGGAAAATTGAAAATCAGCAAGACACAAGCACCCCAACGTTTAGGGCTGCTCTGTTGACAAGGACTTCCACTTCATTCCACCTTAAATATCCCAGGAAAGAGAAAAATGGATAAAAAAGTTGTGGTCCTTATGTACGATGGAATATCACTCAGCCATGAAATCAATGTCATAAGGCTAGTAGCAGCATGATGAGTGGATTTAGGTACGACGATTCTAAGTGAAATAAGTCACACAGAAAAGGACACTTCTCATAAGGTGTCACTTATAGAGGGAATGTAAAAACCGTTACACTTGAACTGAATTACAAAACAGAACAGAGTGACACATGCAGAAAACACACTATGGCTGCTTAACGGGAAAGGGGAGGTGGGGAGATACATAAAACAAGAGTTTCAAATTAGATCAGATACCGCTCCATAAACCCAATATGTAACAGACAAGACCTACTCCTTGCTCAGAGAACTGGACTCAACACGCCCGATTCACCGCACAAGAATATATCTGACTAGTAATAATCTTAAAACCTATGTATTGATATCTCTCTATTAGTGTGTCAAGTGGGTGTAAAGCGGCATAAACACAGCCGTGAAAAGCAGCTAAACCCCATTATAAAAATAAATTACTTTTAAAAACCCATGAAACAAAGACAGGGAAAGAGAGAGAAATTCTAACACAATTCGTTCAGGGGCTTTGATGCAACCTGGATTGACCATATCTAGACCCACAGCTGGATGAGACATAAGGGTGGACACTCTTGGGGCTGAGAGGTTTGGTGAGGTTGGGTGAGCAAACACAGACCCTTTAAAGTAATACTGCGTGCTACCCATCGCATGGGTCCCAAATCTCCAGGTTCAAGGGCATCTTCCTACATCGAAAACATGCATGAGAAACCCAGAAGATGGTACACCGTGTGATGGGGAAAGGTTTCTAAAACGCACCTCATTTCTCATCTCCTTGTGCTCGGGTTTGCCATTCCAGCCACTTTACTAGCAATCTCCCTACTTGGAGCATCAGCACCTTTAACCTCCTGTTCTGTACAGGTTGCAATTTGTCCTGAGGATGAACGGGAAGACGGGGAACCAATGAGAGACTAGCTCTTGGTGTTGGGACAGGCCCAGGTCACTCTATTTTCCCATCAGGAAGAAGAATTAACCACAGGCTCAGCCTGCCCCCCGGAACCAGAACAGGGCCTGAAGCCATCCTGCGCTTTTGCGGCCACCTCCCAAAAAAGCGAGTTGTAAAATGGAGCTTCAGGGCACTGCAATTCACAAACCTGCAGAGTTATAAATGATAACTCTCGTCTACAAATATATTGAGTGAAGGCAAAGAAGAGGATTTGAAGTCAAGGCAGAATTTCAGGAAACAGATTTTAGGAGGTAGATTCGAATCGCCTTTAAAGCACATGAAAAGCGACAAAACGTTGACAATAATGCCCTTTGCCAAAAAGGGCGTATGCGTTTTTTCCTGAATATATTCAGGAAAAAACGCATACGCCCTTTTTGGCCAACCAAGCAACCTGGAAAGGCAAATCAGCGCTACAAAGAAGTCTCGCTTCCCATCGGTCAAAAGGGCCATGCTGAAAAAAGTGTCAAAACCAGAAATGCAGGACAGGCCATGGAGAAATGGGAGCCTTGCTACACTGATGGGCGGGATGTAAATTGCCAACAGCCACTCTGGAGAAGGGTACGGTGTGTCCTGAACCATCTAAAACACACAGCCTAGAGAGGATAGGGCACTTCCACGCATGGGGGTATAAAGTGGGAAAATTGAAAATCAGCAAGACACAAGCACCCCAAAGTTTAGGGATGCTCTGTTGACAAGACCTCCACTTCATTCCACCTTAAATATCCCAGGAAAGCGAAAAATGGATAAAAAATTTGAGGTCCTTATGTACAATGGCATACCACTCAGCCATGAAATCAATGTCATAAGGCTAGTAGCAGCATGATGAGTGGATTTAGGTACGACGATTCTAAGTGTAATAAGTCACACAGAAAAGGACACTTCTCATAAGGTGTCACTTATAGAGGGAATGTAAAAACCGTTACACTTGAACTGAATTACAAAACAGAACAGAGTCACACATGCAGAAAACACACTATGGCTGCTTAACGGGAAAGCGAGGTGGGGTGATACATAAAGCAAGAGTTTCAAATTAGCTCAGATACCGTTCCATAAACCCAATATGTAATAGACAAGACCTACTCCTTGCTGAGAGAACTGGACTCAACACGCCCGATTCACCGCACAAGAATATATCTGACTAGTAATAATCTTAAAACCTATGTATTGATATCTCTCTGTTACTGTGTCAAGTGGGTGTAAAGCGGCATAAACACAGCCATGAAAAGCAGCTAAACCCCATTATAAAAATAAATTTCTTTTAAAAACCCATGAAACAAAGACAGTGAAAGAGAGAGAAATTCTTACACAATTCGTTCAGGGGCTGTGATGCAACCTGGATTGACCATATCTAGACCCACAGCTGGATGAGACATAAGGGTGGATACTCTTGGGGCTGAGAGGTTTGGTGAGGTTGGGTGAGCAAACGCAGACCCTTTAAAGTAATACTGCGTGCTACCCATCGCATGGGTCCCAAATCTCCAGGTTCAAGGGCATCTTCCTACATCGAAAACATGCATGAGAAACCAAGAAGATGGTACACCGTGTGTTGGGGAAAGGTTTCTAAAATGCACCTCATTTCTCATCTCCTTGTGCTCGGGTTCGCCATTCCAGCCACTTTAGTAGCAATCTCCCTACTTGGAGCATCAGCATCTTTAACCTCCTGTTCCGTACAAGTTGCAATTTGTCCTGAGTGTGAACGGGAAGACGGGGAATCAATGAGAGACTAGCTCTTGGTGTTGGGACAAGCACAGGTCACTCTATTTTCCAATCAGGAAGAAGAATTAACCACAGGCTCAGCCTGCCCCCTGGAACCAAAACAGGGCCTGAAGCCATCCTGCGCTTTTGCGGCCACCTCCCAAAAAAGCGAGTTGTAAAATGGAGCTTCAGGGCACTGCAATTCACAGTCCTACAGAGTTATAAATGATAACTCTCGTCCACAAATATATTGAGGGAAGGCAAAGACGAGGAATTGAAATCAAGGCAGAATTGCAGGAAACAGATTTCAGGAGGTAGATTCGAACCGCCTTTAAAGCACATGAAAAGCGCCAAAACGTTGACAATGATGCCCTTGGCCAAAAAGGGCGTGTGCGTTTTTTCCTGAATATATTCAGGAAAAAACGCATACGCCCTTTTTGGCCAACCAAGCAAACTGGAAAGTCAAATCAGCGATACAAAGAAGTCTCGCTTCCCATCGGTCAAAAGGGCCATGCTGAAAAAAGTGTCAAAACCAGAAATGCAGGACAGGCCATGGAGAAATGGGAGCCTGGCTACACTGATGGGCGGGATGTAAATTGCCAACAGCCACTCTGGAGAAGTGTACGGTGTGTCCTGAAACATCTAAAAAACACAGCTTAGAGAGCATAGGGCACTTCCACGCATGGGGGTATAAAGTGGGAAAATTAAAAATCAGCAAGACACAAGCACCCCAAAGTTTAGGGTTGCTCTGTTGACAAGGACCTCCACTTCATTCCACCTTAAATATCCCAGGAAAGCGAAAAATGGATAAAAAATTTGAGGTCCTTATGTACAATGGCATACCACTCAGCCATGAAATCAATGTCATGAGGCTAGTAGCAGCATGATGAGTGGATTTAGGTACGACGATTCTAAGTGAAATAAGTCACACAGAAAAGGACACTTCTCATAAGGTGTCACTTATAGAGGGAATGTAAAAACCGTTACACTTGAACTGAATTACAAAACAGAACAGAGTCACACATGCAGAAAACACACTATGGCTGCTTAACTGGAAAGGTGAGGTGGGGTGATACATAAAACAAGAGTTTCAAATTAGCTCAGATACCGTTCCATAAACCCAATATGTAATAGACAAAACCTACTCCTTGCTCAGAGAACTGGACTCAACACGCCTGATTCACCGCACAAGAATATATCTGACTAGTAATAATCATAAAACCTATGAATTGATATCTCTCTGTTAGTGTGTCAAGTGGGTGTAAAGCGGCATAAACACAGCCGTGAAAAGCAGCTAAACCCCATTATAAAAATAAATTACTTTTAAAAACCCATGAAACAAAGACAGGGAAAGAGAGAGAAATTCTTACACAATTCGTTCAGGGGCTGTGATGCAACCTGGATTGACCATATCTAGACCCACAGCTGGATGAGACATAAGGGTGGACACTCTTGGGGCTGAGAGGTTTGGTGAAGTTGGGTGAGCAAACGCAGACCCTTTAAAGTAATACTGCGTGCTACCCATCGCATGGGTCCCAAATCTCCAGGTTCAAGGGCATCTTCCTACATCGAAAACAAGCATGAGAAACCCAGAAGATGGTACACCGTGTGATGGGGAAAGGTTTCTAAAACGCACCTCATTTCTCATCTCCTTGTGCTCGGGTTCGCCATTCCAGCCACTTTACTAGCAATCTCCCTACGTGGAGCATCAGCACCTTTAACCTCCTGTTCCGTACAGGTTGCAGTTTGTCCTGAGGATGAATGGGAAGACGGGGAACCAATGAGAGACTAGCTCTTGGTGTTGGGACAGGCACAGGTCACTGTATTTTCCCATCAAGAAGAAGAATTAACCACAGGCTCAGCCTGCCACCCGGAACCAGAACAGGGCCTGAAGCCATCCTGCGCTTTTGCGGCCAGCTCCCAAAAAAGCGAGTTGTAAAATGGAGCTTCAGGGCACAGCAATTCACAAACCTGCAGAGTTATAAATGATAATTCTCGTCCACAAATATATTGAGGGAAGGCAAAGGAGAGGATTTGAAATCAAGGCAGAATTGCAGGAAACAGATTTCAGGAGGTAGATTCGAATCGCCTTTAAAGCACATGAAAAGCGGCAAAACGTTGACAATGATGCCCTTGGCCAAAAAGGGCGTATGCGTTTTTTCCTGAATATATTCAGGAAAAAACGCATACGCCCTTTTTGGCCAATGAAGCAACCTGGAAAGGCAAATCAGCGCTACAAAGAAGTCTCGCTTCCCATTGGTCAAAAGGGCCATTCTGAAAAAAGTGTCAAAACCAGAAATGCAGGACAGGCCATGGAGAAATGGGAGCCTTGCTACACTGATGGGCGGGATGTAAATTGCCATCAGCCACTCTGGAGAAGGGTACGGTGTGTCCTGAAACAGCTAAAAACACAGCTTAGAGAGCATAGGGCACTTCCACGCATGGGGGTATAAAGTGGGAAAATTAAAAATCAGCAAGACAAAAGCACCCCATAGTTTAGGGCTGCTCTTTTGACAAGGACCTCCACTTCATTCCACCTTAAATATCCCAGGAAAGCGAAAAATGGATAAAAAAGTTGTAGTCCTTATTTACAATGGAATATCACTCAGCCATGAAATCAATATCATAAGGCTAGTAGCAGCATGATGAGTGGATTTAGGTACGACGATTCTAAGTGAAATAAGTCACACAGAAAAGGACACTTCTCATAAGGTGTCACTTATAGAGGGAATGTAAAAACCGTTACACTTGAACTGAGTTACAAAACAGAACAGAGTCACACATGCAGAAAACACACTATGGCTGCTTAACGGGAAAGCGAGGTGGGGTGATACATAAAGCAAGAGTTTCAAATTAGCTCAGATACCGTTCCATAAACCCAATATGTAATAGACAAGACCTACTCCTTGCTCAGAAAACTGGACTCAACACGCCCGATTCACCGCACAAGAATATATCTGACTAGTAATAATTTTAAAACCTATGTATTGATATCTCTCTGTTAGTGTGTCAAGTGGGTGTAAAGCGGCATAAACACAGCCGTGAAAAGCAGCTAAACCCCATTATAAAAATAAATTACTTTTAAAAACCCATGAAACAAAGACAGGGAAAGAGAGAGAAATTCTAACACAATTCGTTCAGGGGCTTTGATGCAACCTGGATTGACCATATCTAGACCCACAGCTGGATGAGACATAAGGGTGGACACTCTTGGGGCTGAGAAGTTTGGTGAGGTTGGGTGAGCAAACACAGACCCTTTAAAGTAATACTGCGTGGTACCCATCGCATGGGTCCCAAATCTCCAGGTTCAAGGGCATCTTCCTACATCGAAAACATGCATGAGAAACCCAGAAGATGGTACACCGTGTGATGGGGAAAGGTTTCTAAAACGCACCTCATTTCTCATCTCCTTGTGCTCGGGTTTGCCATTCCAGCCACTTTACTAGCAATCTCCCTACTTGGAGCATCAGCACCTTTAACCTCCTGTTCTGTACAGGTTGCAATTTGTCCTGAGGATGAACGGGAAGACGGGGAACCAATGAGAGACTAGCTCTTGGTGTTGGGACAGGCCCAGGTCACTCTATTTTCCCATCAGGAAGAAGAATTAACCACAGGCTCAGCCTGCCCCCCGGAACCAGAACAGGGCCTGAAGCCATCCTGCGCTTTTGCGGCCACCTCCCAAAAAAGCGAGTTGTAAAATGGAGCTTCAGGGCACTGCAATTCACAAACCTGCAGAGTTATAAATGATAACTCTCGTCTACAAATATATTGAGTGAAGGCAAAGAAGAGGATTTGAAGTCAAGGCAGAATTTCAGGAAACAGATTTTAGGAGGTAGATTCGAATCGCCTTTAAAGCACATGAAAAGCGACAAAACGTTGACAATAATGCCCTTGGCCAAAAAGGGCGTATGCGTTTTTTCCTGAATATATTCAGGAAAAAACGCATACGCCCTTTTTGGCCAACCAAGCAACCTGGAAAGGCAAATCAGCGCTACAAAGAAGTCTCGCTTCCCATCGGTCAAAAGGGCCATGCTGAAAAAAGTGTCAAAACCAGAAATGCAGGACAAGCCATGGAGAAATGGGAGCCTTGCTACACTGATGGGCGGGATGTAAATTGCCAACAGCCACTCTGGAGAAGGGTACGGTGTGTCCTGAACCATCTAAAACACACAGCCTAGAGAGGATAGGGCACTTCCACGCATGGGGGTATAAAGTGGGAAAATTGAAAATCAGCAAGACACAAGCACCCCAAAGTTTAGGGATGCTCTGTTGACAAGGACCTCCACTTCATTCCACCTTAAATATCCCAGGAAAGCGAAAAATGGATAAAAAATTTGAGGTCCTTATGTACAATGGCATACCACTCAGCCATGAAATCAATGTCATAAGGCTAGTAGCAGCATGATGAGTGGATTTAGGTACGACAATTCTAAGTGAAATAAGTCACACAGAAAAGGACACTTCTCATAAGGTGTCACTTATAGAGTGAATGTAAAAACCGTTACACTTGAACTGAATTACAAAACAGAACAGAGTCACACATGCAGAAAACACACTATGGCTGCTTAACGGGAAAGCGAGGTGGGGTGATACATAAAGCAAGAGTTTCAAATTAGCTCAGATACCGTTCCATAAACCCAATATGTAATAGACAAGACCTACTCCTTGCTCAGAGAACTGGACTCAACACGCCCGATTCACCGCACAAGAATATATCTGACTAGTAATAATCTTAAAACCTATGTATTGATATCTCTCTGTTACTGTGTCAAGTGGGTGTAAAGCGGCATAAACACAGCCGTGAAAAGCAGCTAAACCCCATTATAAAAATAAATTTCTTTTAAAAACCCATGAAACAAAGACAGTGAAAGAGAGAGAAATTCTTACACAATTCGTTCAGGGGCTGTGATGCAACCTGGATTGACCATATCTAGACCCACAGCTGGATGAGACATAAGGGTGGATACTCTTGGGGCTGAGAGGTTTGGTGAGGTTGGGTGAGCAAACGCAGACCCTTTAAAGTAATACTGCGTGCTACCCATCGCATGGGTCCCAAATCTCCAGGTTCAAGGGCATCTTCCTACATCGAAAACATGCATGAGAAACCAAGAAGATGGTACACCGTGTGTTGGGGAAAGGTTTCTAAAATGCACCTCATTTCTCATCTCCTTGTGCTCGGGTTCGCCATTCCAGCCACTTTAGTAGCAATCTCCCTACTTGGAGCATCAGCATCTTTAACCTCCTGTTCCGTACAAGTTGCAATTTGTCCTGAGTGTGAACGGGAAGACGGGGAACCAATGAGAGACTAGCTCTTGGTGTTGGGACAAGCACAGGTCACTCTATTTTCCAATCAGGAAGAAGAATTAACCACAGGCTCAGCCTGCCCCCTGGAACCAAAACAGGGCCTGAAGCCATCCTGCGCTTTTGCGGCCACCTCCCAAAAAAGCGAGTTGTAAAATGGAGCTTCAGGGCACTGCAATTCACAATCCTACAGAGATATAAATGATAACTCTCGTCCACAAATATATTGAGGGAAGGCAAAGACGAGGAATTGAAATCAAGGCAGAATTGCAGGAAACAGATTTCAGGAGGTAGATTCGAACCGCCTTTAAAGCACATGAAAAGCGCCAAAACGTTGACAATGATGCCCTTGGCCAAAAAGGGCGTGTGCGTTTTTTCCTGAATATATTCAGGAAAAAACGCATACGCCCTTTTTGGGCAACCAAGCAAACTGGAAAGTCAAATCAGCGATACAAAGAAGTCTCGCTTCCCATCGGTCAAAAGGGCCATGCTGAAAAAAGTGTCAAAACCAGAAATGCAGGACAGGCCATGGAGAAATGGGAGCCTGGCTACACTGATGGGCGGGATGTAAATTGCCAACAGCCACTCTGGAGAAGTGTACGGTGTGTCCTGAAACATCTAAAAAACACAGCTTAGAGAGCATAGGGCACTTCCACGCATGGGGGTATAAAGTGGGAAAATTAAAAATCAGCAAGACACAAGCACCCCAAAGTTTAGGGATGCTCTGTTGACAAGGACCTCCACTTCATTCCACCTTAAATATCCCAGGAAAGCGAAAAATGGATAAAAAATTTGAGGTCCTTATGTACAATGGCATACCACTCAGCCATGAAATCAATGTCATAAGGCTAGTAGCAGCATGATGAGTGGATTTAGGTACGACGATTCTAAGTGAAATAAGTCACACAGAAAAGGACACTTCTCATAAGGTGTCACTTATAGAGGGAATGTAAAAACCGTTACACTTGAACTGAATTACAAAACAGAACAGAGTCACACATGCAGAAAACACACTATGGCTGCTTAACTGGAAAGGTGAGGTGGGGTGATACATAAAACAAGAGTTTCAAATTAGCTCAGATACCGTTCCATAAACCCAATATGTAATAGACAAAACCTACTCCTTGCTCAGAGAACTGGATTCAACACGCCTGATTCACCGCACAAGAATATATCTGACTAGTAATAATCATAAAACCTATGAATTGATATCTCTCTGTTAGTGTGTCAAGTGGGTGTAAAGCGGCATAAACACAGCCGTGAAAAGCAGCTAAACCCCATTATAAAAATAAATTACTTTTAAAAACCCATGAAACAAAGACAGGGAAAGAGAGAGAAATTCTTACACAATTCGTTCAGGGGCTGTGATGCAACCTGGATTGACCATATCTAGACCCACAGCTGGATGAGACATAAGGGTCGACACTCTTGGGGCTGAGAGGTTTGGTGAAGTTGGGTGAGCAAACGCAGACCCTTTAAAGTAATACTGCGTGCTACCCATCGCATGGGTCCCAAATATCCAGGTTCAAGGGCATCTTCCTACATCGAAAACAAGCATGAGAAACCCAGAAGATGGTACACCGTGTGATGGGGAAAGGTTTCTAAAACGCACCTCATTTCTCATCTCCTTGTGCTCGGGTTCGCCATTCCAGCCACTTTACTAGCAATCTCCCTACGTGGAGCATCAGCACCTTTAACCTCCTGTTCCGTACAGGTTGCAGTTTGTCCTGAGGATGAATGGGAAGACGGGGAACCAATGAGAGACTAGCTCTTGGTGTTGGGACAGGCACAGGTCACTGTATTTTCCCATCAAGAAGAAGAATTAACCACAGGCTCAGCCTGCCCCCCGGAACCAGAACAGGGCCTGAAGCCATCCTGCGCTTTTGCGGCCAGCTCCCAAAAAAGCGAGTTGTAAAATGGAGCTTCAGGGCACAGCAATTCACAAACCTGCAGAGTTATAAATGATAATTCTCGTCCACAAATATATTGAGGGAAGGCAAAGGAGAGGATTTGAAATCAAGGCAGAATTGCAGGAAACAGATTTCAGGAGGTAGATTCGAATCGCCTTTAAAGCACATGAAAAGCGGCAAAACGTTGACAATGATGCCCTTGGCCAAAAAGGGCGTATGCGTTTTTTCCTGAATATATTCAGGAAAAAACGCATACGCCCTTTTTGGCCAATGAAGCAACCTGGAAAGGCAAATCAGCGCTACAAAGAAGTCTCGCTTCCCATTGGTCAAAAGGGCCATTCTGAAAAAAGTGTCAAAACCAGAAATGCAGGACAGGCCATGGAGAAATGGGAGCCTTGCTACACTGATGGGCGGGATGTAAATTGCCATCAGCCACTCTGGAGAAGGGTACGGTGTGTCCTGAAACAGCTAAAAACACAGCTTAGAGAGCATAGGGCACTTCCACGCATGGGGGTATAAAGTGGGAAAATTAAAAATCAGCAAGACAAAAGCACCCCATAGTTTAGGGCTGCTCTTTTGACAAGGACCTCCACTTCATTCCACCTTAAATATCCCAGGAAAGCGAAAAATGGATAAAAAAGTTGTAGTCCTTATTTACAATGGAATATCACTCAGCCATGAAATCAATATCATAAGGCTAGTAGCAGCATGATGAGTGGATTTAGGTACGACGATTCTAAGTGAAATAAGTCACACAGAAAAGGACACTTCTCATAAGGTGTCACTTATAGAGGGAATGTAAAAACCGTTACACTTGAACTGAGTTACAAAACAGAACAGAGTCACACATGCAGAAAACACACTATGGCTGCTTAACGGGAAAGCGAGGTGGGGTGATACATAAAGCAAGAGTTTCAAATTAGCTCAGATACCGTTCCATAAACCCAATATGTAATAGACAAGACCTACTCCTTGCTCAGAAAACTGGACTCAACACGCCCGATTCACCGCACAAGAATATATCTGACTAGTAATAATTTTAAAACCTATGTATTGATATCTCTCTGTTAGTGTGTCAAGTGGGTGTAAAGCGGCATAAACACAGCCGTGAAAAGCAGCTAAACCCCATTATAAAAATAAATTACTTTTAAAAACCCATGAAACAAAGACAGGGAAAGAGAGAGAAATTCTAACACAATTCGTTCAGGGGCTTTGATGCAACCTGGATTGACCATATCTAGACCCACAGCTGGATGAGACATAAGGGTGGACACTCTTGGGGCTGAGAGGTTTGGTGAGGTTGGGTGAGCAAACACAGACCCTTTAAAGTAATACTGCGTGGTACCCATCGCATGGGTCCCAAATCTCCAGGTTCAAGGGCATCTTCCTACATCGAAAACATGCATGAGAAACCCAGAAGATGGTACACCGTGTGATGGGGAAAGGTTTCTAAAACGCACCTCATTTCTCATCTACTTGTGCTCGGGTTCGCCATTCCAGCCACTTTACTAGCAATCGCCCTACGTGGAGCATCAGCACCTTTAACCTCCTGTTCCGTACAGGTTGCAATTTGTCCTGAGGATGAATGGGAAGACGGGGAACCAATGAGAGACTAGCTCTTGGTGTTGGGACAGGCACAGGTCACTCTATTTTCCCACCAAGAAGAAGAATTAAACACAGGCTCAGCCTGCCCCCCGGAACCAGAACAGGGCCTGAAGCCATCCTGCGCTTTTGTGGCGAGCTCCCAAAAAAGCGAGTTGTAAAATGGAGCTTCAGGGCACTGCAATTCACAAACCTGCAGAGTTATAAATGATAACTCTCGGCCACAAATATATTGAGGGAAGGCAAAGAAGAGGATTTGAAATCAAGGCAGAATTGCAGGAAACAGATTTCAGGAGGTAGATTCGAATCGCCTTTAAAGCACATGAAAAGCGGCAAAACGTTGACAATGATGCCCTTGGCCAAAAAGGGCGTATGCGTTTTTTCCTGAATATATTCAGGAAAAAACGCATACGCCCTTTTTGGCCAACCAAGCAACCTGGAAAGGCAAATCAGCGCTACAAAGAAGTCTCGCTTCCCATCGGTCAAAAGGGCCATGCTGAAAAAAGTTTCAAAACCAGAAATGCAGGACAGGCCATAGAGAAATGGGAGCCTTGCTACACTGATGGGCGGGATGTAAATTGCCAACAGCCACTCTGGAGAAGGGTACGGTGTGTCCTGAAACAGCTAAAAACACAGCTTAGAGAGCATAGGGCACTTCCACGCATGGGGGGATAAAGTGGGAAAATTAAAAATCAGCAAGACACAAGCACCCCATAGTTTAGGGCTGCTCTGTTGACAAGGACCTCCACTTCATTCCACCTTAAATATCCCAGGAAAGCGAAAAATGGATAAAAAAGTTGTAGTCCTTATTTAAAATGGAATATCACACAGCCATGAAATCAATATCATAAGGCTAGTAGCAGCATGATGAGTGGATTTAGGTACGACAATTCTAAGTGAAATAAGTCACACAGAAAAGGACACTTCTCATAAGGTGTCACTTATAGAGGGAATGTAAAAACCGTTACACTTGAACTGAATTACAAAACAGAAGAGAGTCACACATGCAGAAAACACACTATGGCTGCTTAACGGGAAAGCGAGGTGGGGTGATACATAAAGCAAGAGTTTCAAATTAGCTCAGATACCGTTCCATAAACCCAATATGTAATAGACAAAACCTACTCCTTGCTCAGAGAACTGGACTCAACACGCCTGATTCACCGCACAAGAATATATCTGACTAGTAATAATCATAAAACCTATGAATTGATATCTCTCTGTTAGTGTGTCAAGTGGGTGTAAAGCGGCATAAACACAGCCGTGAAAAGCAGCTAAACCCCATTATAAAAATAAATTACTTTTAAAAACCCATGAAACAAAGACAGGGAAAGAGAGAGAAATTCTTACACAATTCGTTCAGGGGCTGTGATGCAACCTGGATTGACCATATCTAGACCCACAGCTGGATGAGACATAAGGGTGGACACTCTTGGGGCTGAGAGGTTTGGTGAAGTTGGGTGAGCAAACGCAGACCCTTTAAAGTAATACTGCGTGCTACCCATCGCATGGGTCCCAAATCTCCAGGTTCAAGGGCATCTTCCTACATCGAAAACAAGCATGAGAAACCCAGAAGATGGTACACCGTGTGATGGGGAAAGGTTTCTAAAACGCACCTCATTTCTCATCTCCTTGTGCTCGGGTTCGCCATTCCAGCCACTTTACTAGCAATCTCCCTACGTGGAGCATCAGCACCTTTAACCTCCTGTTCCGTACAGGTTGCAGTTTGTCCTGAGGATGAATGGGAAGACGGGGAACCAATGAGAGACTAGCTCTTGGTGTTGGGACAGGCACAGGTCACTGTATTTTCCCATCAAGAAGAAGAATTAACCACAGGCTCAGCCTGCCACCCGGAACCAGAACAGGGCCTGAAGCCATCCTGCGCTTTTGCGGCCAGCTCCCAAAAAAGCGAGTTGTAAAATGGAGCTTCAGGGCACAGCAATTCACAAACCTGCAGAGTTATAAATGATAATTCTCGTCCACAAATATATTGAGGGAAGGCAAAGGAGAGGATTTGAAATCAAGGCAGAATTGCAGGAAACAGATTTCAGGAGGTAGATTCGAATCGCCTTTAAAGCACATGAAAAGCGGCAAAACGTTGACAATGATGCCCTTGGCCAAAAAGGGCGTATGCGTTTTTTCCTGAATATATTCAGGAAAAAACGCATACGCCCTTTTTGGCCAATGAAGCAACCTGGAAAGGCAAATCAGCGCTACAAAGAAGTCTCGCTTCCCATTGGTCAAAAGGGCCATTCTGAAAAAAGTGTCAAAACCAGAAATGCAGGACAGGCCATGGAGAAATGGGAGCCTTGCTACACTGATGGGCGGGATGTAAATTGCCATCAGCCACTCTGGAGAAGGGTACGGTGTGTCCTGAAACAGCTAAAAACACAGCTTAGAGAGCATAGGGCACTTCCACGCATGGGGGTATAAAGTGGGAAAATTAAAAATCAGCAAGACAAAAGCACCCCATAGTTTAGGGCTGCTCTTTTGACAAGGACCTCCACTTCATTCCACCTTAAATATCCCAGGAAAGCGAAAAATGGATAAAAAAGTTGTAGTCCTTATTTACAATGGAATATCACTCAGCCATGAAATCAATATCATAAGGCTAGTAGCAGCATGATGAGTGGATTTAGGTACGACGATTCTAAGTGAAATAAGTCACACAGAAAAGGACACTTCTCATAAGGTGTCACTTATAGAGGGAATGTAAAAACCGTTACACTTGAACTGAGTTACAAAACAGAACAGAGTCACACATGCAGAAAACACACTATGGCTGCTTAACGGGAAAGCGAGGTGGGGTGATACATAAAGCAAGAGTTTCAAATTAGCTCAGATACCGTTCCATAAACCCAATATGTAATAGACAAGACCTACTCCTTGCTCAGAAAACTGGACTCAACACGCCCGATTCACCGCACAAGAATATATCTGACTAGTAATAATTTTAAAACCTATGTATTGATATCTCTCTGTTAGTGTGTCAAGTGGGTGTAAAGCGGCATAAACACAGCCGTGAAAAGCAGCTAAACCCCATTATAAAAATAAATTACTTTTAAAAACCCATGAAACAAAGACAGGGAAAGAGAGAGAAATTCTAACACAATTCGTTCAGGGGCTTTGATGCAACCTGGATTGACCATATCTAGACCCACAGCTGGATGAGACATAAGGGTGGACACTCTTGGGGCTGAGAAGTTTGGTGAGGTTGGGTGAGCAAACACAGACCCTTTAAAGTAATACTGCGTGGTACCCATCGCATGGGTCCCAAATCTCCAGGTTCAAGGGCATCTTCCTACATCGAAAACATGCATGAGAAACCCAGAAGATGGTACACCGTGTGATGGGGAAAGGTTTCTAAAACGCACCTCATTTCTCATCTCCTTGTGCTCGGGTTTGCCATTCCAGCCACTTTACTAGCAATCTCCCTACTTGGAGCATCAGCACCTTTAACCTCCTGTTCTGTACAGGTTGCAATTTGTCCTGAGGATGAACGGGAAGACGGGGAACCAATGAGAGACTAGCTCTTGGTGTTGGGACAGGCCCAGGTCACTCTATTTTCCCATCAGGAAGAAGAATTAACCACAGGCTCAGCCTGCCCCCCGGAACCAGAACAGGGCCTGAAGCCATCCTGCGCTTTTGCGGCCACCTCCCAAAAAAGCGAGTTGTAAAATGGAGCTTCAGGGCACTGCAATTCACAAACCTGCAGAGTTATAAATGATAACTCTCGTCTACAAATATATTGAGTGAAGGCAAAGAAGAGGATTTGAAGTCAAGGCAGAATTTCAGGAAACAGATTTTAGGAGGTAGATTCGAATCGCCTTTAAAGCACATGAAAAGCGACAAAACGTTGACAATAATGCCCTTGGCCAAAAAGGGCGTATGCGTTTTTTCCTGAATATATTCAGGAAAAAACGCATACGCCCTTTTTGGCCAACCAAGCAACCTGGAAAGGCAAATCAGCGCTACAAAGAAGTCTCGCTTCCCATCGGTCAAAAGGGCCATGCTGAAAAAAGTGTCAAAACCAGAAATGCAGGACAAGCCATGGAGAAATGGGAGCCTTGCTACACTGATGGGCGGGATGTAAATTGCCAACAGCCACTCTGGAGAAGGGTACGGTGTGTCCTGAACCATCTAAAACACACAGCCTAGAGAGGATAGGGCACTTCCACGCATGGGGGTATAAAGTGGGAAAATTGAAAATCAGCAAGACACAAGCACCCCAAAGTTTAGGGATGCTCTGTTGACAAGGACCTCCACTTCATTCCACCTTAAATATCCCAGGAAAGCGAAAAATGGATAAAAAATTTGAGGTCCTTATGTACAATGGCATACCACTCAGCCATGAAATCAATGTCATAAGGCTAGTAGCAGCATGATGAGTGGATTTAGGTACGACAATTCTAAGTGAAATAAGTCACACAGAAAAGGACACTTCTCATAAGGTGTCACTTATAGAGTGAATGTAAAAACCGTTACACTTGAACTGAATTACAAAACAGAACAGAGTCACACATGCAGAAAACACACTATGGCTGCTTAACGGGAAAGCGAGGTGGGGTGATACATAAAGCAAGAGTTTCAAATTAGCTCAGATACCGTTCCATAAACCCAATATGTAATAGACAAGACCTACTCCTTGCTCAGAGAACTGGACTCAACACGCCCGATTCACCGCACAAGAATATATCTGACTAGTAATAATCTTAAAACCTATGTATTGATATCTCTCTGTTACTGTGTCAAGTGGGTGTAAAGCGGCATAAACACAGCCGTGAAAAGCAGCTAAACCCCATTATAAAAATAAATTTCTTTTAAAAACCCATGAAACAAAGACAGTGAAAGAGAGAGAAATTCTTACACAATTCGTTCAGGGGCTGTGATGCAACCTGGATTGACCATATCTAGACCCACAGCTGGATGAGACATAAGGGTGGATACTCTTGGGGCTGAGAGGTTTGGTGAGGTTGGGTGAGCAAACGCAGACCCTTTAAAGTAATACTGCGTGCTACCCATCGCATGGGTCCCAAATCTCCAGGTTCAAGGGCATCTTCCTACATCGAAAACATGCATGAGAAACCAAGAAGATGGTACACCGTGTGTTGGGGAAAGGTTTCTAAAATGCACCTCATTTCTCATCTCCTTGTGCTCGGGTTCGCCATTCCAGCCACTTTAGTAGCAATCTCCCTACTTGGAGCATCAGCATCTTTAACCTCCTGTTCCGTACAAGTTGCAATTTGTCCTGAGTGTGAACGGGAAGACGGGGAACCAATGAGAGACTAGCTCTTGGTGTTGGGACAAGCACAGGTCACTCTATTTTCCAATCAGGAAGAAGAATTAACCACAGGCTCAGCCTGCCCCCTGGAACCAAAACAGGGCCTGAAGCCATCCTGCGCTTTTGCGGCCACCTCCCAAAAAAGCGAGTTGTAAAATGGAGCTTCAGGGCACTGCAATTCACAATCCTACAGAGATATAAATGATAACTCTCGTCCACAAATATATTGAGGGAAGGCAAAGACGAGGAATTGAAATCAAGGCAGAATTGCAGGAAACAGATTTCAGGAGGTAGATTCGAACCGCCTTTAAAGCACATGAAAAGCGCCAAAACGTTGACAATGATGCCCTTGGCCAAAAAGGGCGTGTGCGTTTTTTCCTGAATATATTCAGGAAAAAACGCATACGCCCTTTTTGGCCAACCAAGCAAACTGGAAAGTCAAATCAGCGATACAAAGAAGTCTCGCTTCCCATCGGTCAAAAGGGCCATGCTGAAAAAAGTGTCAAAACCAGAAATGCAGGACAGGCCATGGAGAAATGGGAGCCTGGCTACACTGATGGGCGGGATGTAAATTGCCAACAGCCACTCTGGAGAAGTGTACGGTGTGTCCTGAAACATCTAAAAAACACAGCTTAGAGAGCATAGGGCACTTCCACGCATGGGGGTATAAAGTGGGAAAATTAAAAATCAGCAAGACACAAGCACCCCAAAGTTTAGGGATGCTCTGTTGACAAGGACCTCCACTTCATTCCACCTTAAATATCCCAGGAAAGCGAAAAATGGATAAAAAATTTGAGGTCCTTATGTACAATGGCATACCACTCAGCCATGAAATCAATGTCATAAGGCTAGTAGCAGCATGATGAGTGGATTTAGGTACGACGATTCTAAGTGAAATAAGTCACACAGAAAAGGACACTTCTCATAAGGTGTCACTTATAGAGGGAATGTAAAAACCGTTACACTTGAACTGAATTACAAAACAGAACAGAGTCACACATGCAGAAAACACACTATGGCTGCTTAACTGGAAAGGTGAGGTGGGGTGATACATAAAACAAGAGTTTCAAATTAGCTCAGATACCGTTCCATAAACCCACTATGTAATAGACAAAACCTACTCCTTGCTCAGAGAACTGGATTCAACACGCCTGATTCACCGCACAAGAATATATCTGACTAGTAATAATCATAAAACCTATGAATTGATATCTCTCTGTTAGTGTGTCAAGTGGGTGTAAAGCGGCATAAACACAGCCGTGAAAAGCAGCTAAACCCCATTATAAAAATAAATTACTTTTAAAAACCCATGAAACAAAGACAGGGAAAGAGAGAGAAATTCTTACACAATTCGTTCAGGGGCTGTGATGCAACCTGGATTGACCATATCTAGACCCACAGCTGGATGAGACATAAGGGTGGACACTCTTGGGGCTGAGAGGTTTGGTGAAGTTGGGTGAGCAAACGCAGACCCTTTAAAGTAATACTGCGTGCTACCCATCGCATGGGTCCCAAATCTCCAGGTTCAAGGGCATCTTCCTACATCGAAAACAAGCATGAGAAACCCAGAAGATGGTACACCGTGTGATGGGGAAAGGTTTCTAAAACGCACCTCATTTCTCATCTCCTTGTGCTCGGGTTCGCCATTCCAGCCACTTTACTAGCAATCTCCCTACGTGGAGCATCAGCACCTTTAACCTCCTGTTCCGTACAGGTTGCAGTTTGTCCTGAGGATGAATGGGAAGACGGGGAACCAATGAGAGACTAGCTCTTGGTGTTGGGACAGGCACAGGTCACTGTATTTTCCCATCAAGAAGAAGAATTAACCACAGGCTCAGCCTGCCCCCCGGAACCAGAACAGGGCCTGAAGCCATCCTGCGCTTTTGCGGCCAGCTCCCAAAAAAGCGAGTTGTAAAATGGAGCTTCAGGGCACAGCAATTCACAAACCTGCAGAGTTATAAATGATAATTCTCGTCCACAAATATATTGAGGGAAGGCAAAGGAGAGGATTTGAAATCAAGGCAGAATTGCAGGAAACAGATTTCAGGAGGTAGATTCGAATCGCCTTTAAAGCACATGAAAAGCGGCAAAACGTTGACAATGATGCCCTTTGCCAAAAAGGGCGTATGCGTTTTTTCCTGAATATATTCAGGAAAAAACGCATACGCCCTTTTTGGCCAACCAAGCAACCTGGAAAGGCAAATCAGCGCTACAAAGAAGTCTCGCTTCCCATCGGTCAAAAGGGCGATGCTGTAAAAAGTGTCAAAACCAGAAATGCAGGACAGGCCATGGAGAAATGGGAGCCTTGCTACACTGATGGGCGGGATGTAAACTGCCAACAGCCACTCTGGAGAAGTGTACGGTGTGTCCTGAAACATCTAAAAAACACAGCTTAGAGAGCATAGGGCACTTCCACGCATGGGGGTATAAAGTGGAAAAATTAAAAATCTGCAAGACACAAGCACCCCAAAGTTTAGGGATGCTCTGTTGACAAGGACCTCCACTTCATTCCACCTTAAATATCCCAGGAAAGCGAAAAATGGATAAAAAATTTGAGGTCCTTATGTACAATGGCATACCACTCAGCCATCAAATCAATGTCATAAGGCTAGTAGCAGCATGATGAGTGGGTTTAGGTACGACGATTCTAAGTGAAATAAGTCACACAGAAAAGGACACTTCTCATAAGGTGTCACTTATAGAGGGAATGTAAAAACCGTTACACTTGAACTGAGTTACAAAACAGAACAGAGTCACACATGCAGAAAACACACTATGGCTGCTAAACGGGAAAGCGAGGTGGGGTGATACATAAAGCAAGAGTTTCAAATTAGCTCAGATACCGTTCCATAAACCCAATATGTAATAGACAAGACCTACTCCTTGCTCAGAGAACTGGACTCAACACGCCCGATTCACCGCACAAGAATATATCTGACTAGTAATAATCTTAAAACCTATGTATTGATATCTCTCTGTTAGTGTGTCAAGTGGGTGTAAAGCGGCATAAACACAGCCGTGAAAAGCAGCTAAACCCCATTATAAAAATAAATTTCTTTTAAAAACTCATGAAACAAAGACAGTGAAAGAGAGAGAAATTCTTACACAATTCGTTCAGGGGCTGTGATGCAACCTGGATTGACCATATCTAGACCCACAGCTGGATGAGACATAAGGGTGGACACTCTTGGGGCTGAGAGGTTTGGTGAGGTTGGGTGAGCAAACGCAGACCCTTTAAAGTAATACTGCGTGCTACCCATCGCATGGGTCCCAAATCTCCAGGTTCAAGGGCATCTTCCTACATCGAAAACATGCATGAGAAACCAAGAAGATGGTACACCGTGTGATGGGGAAAGGTTTCTAAAATGCACCTCATTTCTCATCTCCTTGTGCTCGGGTTCGCCATTCCAGCCACTTTAGTAGCAATCTCCCTACTTGGAGCATCAGCACCTTTAACCTCCTGTTCCGTACAGGTTGCAATTTGTCCTGAGGATGAACGGGAAGACGGGGAACCAATGAGAGATTAGCTCTTGGTGTTGGGACAGGCACAGGTCACTCTATTTTCCCATCAGGAAGAAGAATTAACCACAGGCTCAGCCTGCCCCCCGGAACCAGAACAGGGCCTGAAGCCATCCTGCGCTTTTGCGGCCACCTCCCAAAAAAGCGAGTTGTAAAATGGAGCTTCAGGGCACTGCAATTCACAATCCTACAGAGTTATAAATGATAACTCTCGTCCACAAATATATTGAGGGAAGGCAAAGACGAGGAATTGAAATCAAGGCAGAATTGCAGGAAACAGATTTCAGGAGGTAGATTCGAACCGCCTTTAAAGCACATGAAAAGCGCCAAAACGTTGACAATGATGCCCTTGGCCAAAAAGGGCGTGTGCGTTTTTTCCTGAATATATTCAGGAAAAAACGCATACGCCCTTTTTGGGCAACCAAGCAAACTGGAAAGTCAAATCAGCGATACAAAGAAGTCTCGCTTCCCATCGGTCAAAAGGGCCATGCTGAAAAAAGTGTCAAAACCAGAAATGCAGGACAGGCCATGGAGAAATGGGAGCCTGGCTACACTGATGGGCGGGATGTAAATTGCCAACAGCCACTCTGGAGAAGTGTACGGTGTGTCCTGAAACATCTAAAAAACACAGCTTAGAGAGCATAGGGCACTTCCACGCATGGGGGTATAAAGTGGGAAAATTAAAAATCAGCAAGACACAAGCACCCCAAAGTTTAGGGATGCTCTGTTGACAAGGACCTCCACTTCATTCCACCTTAAATATCCCAGGAAAGCGAAAAATGGATAAAAAATTTGAGGTCCTTATGTACAATGGCATACCACTCAGCCATGAAATCAATGTCATAAGGCTAGTAGCAGCATGATGAGTGGATTTAGGTACGACGATTCTAAGTGAAATAAGTCACACAGAAAAGGACACTTCTCATAAGGTGTCACTTATAGAGGGAATGTAAAAACCGTTACACTTGAACTGAATTACAAAACAGAACAGAGTCACACATGCAGAAAACACACTATGGCTGCTTAACTGGAAAGGTGAGGTGGGGTGATACATAAAACAAGAGTTTCAAATTAGCTCAGATACCGTTCCATAAACCCAATATGTAATAGACAAAACCTACTCCTTGCTCAGAGAACTGGATTCAACACGCCTGATTCACCGCACAAGAATATATCTGACTAGTAATAATCATAAAACCTATGAATTGATATCTCTCTGTTAGTGTGTCAAGTGGGTGTAAAGCGGCATAAACACAGCCGTGAAAAGCAGCTAAACCCCATTATAAAAATAAATTACTTTTAAAAACCCATGAAACAAAGACAGGGAAAGAGAGAGAAATTCTTACACAATTCGTTCAGGGGCTGTGATGCAACCTGGATTGACCATATCTAGACCCACAGCTGGATGAGACATAAGGGTCGACACTCTTGGGGCTGAGAGGTTTGGTGAAGTTGGGTGAGCAAACGCAGACCCTTTAAAGTAATACTGCGTGCTACCCATCGCATGGGTCCCAAATATCCAGGTTCAAGGGCATCTTCCTACATCGAAAACAAGCATGAGAAACCCAGAAGATGGTACACCGTGTGATGGGGAAAGGTTTCTAAAACGCACCTCATTTCTCATCTCCTTGTGCTCGGGTTCGCCATTCCAGCCACTTTACTAGCAATCTCCCTACGTGGAGCATCAGCACCTTTAACCTCCTGTTCCGTACAGGTTGCAGTTTGTCCTGAGGATGAATGGGAAGACGGGGAACCAATGAGAGACTAGCTCTTGGTGTTGGGACAGGCACAGGTCACTGTATTTTCCCATCAAGAAGAAGAATTAACCACAGGCTCAGCCTGCCCCCCGGAACCAGAACAGGGCCTGAAGCCATCCTGCGCTTTTGCGGCCAGCTCCCAAAAAAGCGAGTTGTAAAATGGAGCTTCAGGGCACAGCAATTCACAAACCTGCAGAGTTATAAATGATAATTCTCGTCCACAAATATATTGAGGGAAGGCAAAGGAGAGGATTTGAAATCAAGGCAGAATTGCAGGAAACAGATTTCAGGAGGTAGATTCGAATCGCCTTTAAAGCACATGAAAAGCGGCAAAACGTTGACAATGATGCCCTTGGCCAAAAAGGGCGTATGCGTTTTTTCCTGAATATATTCAGGAAAAAACGCATACGCCCTTTTTGGCCAATGAAGCAACCTGGAAAGGCAAATCAGCGCTACAAAGAAGTCTCGCTTCCCATTGGTCAAAAGGGCCATTCTGAAAAAAGTGTCAAAACCAGAAATGCAGGACAGGCCATGGAGAAATGGGAGCCTTGCTACACTGATGGGCGGGATGTAAATTGCCATCAGCCACTCTGGAGAAGGGTACGGTGTGTCCTGAAACAGCTAAAAACACAGCTTAGAGAGCATAGGGCACTTCCACGCATGGGGGTATAAAGTGGGAAAATTAAAAATCAGCAAGACAAAAGCACCCCATAGTTTAGGGCTGCTCTTTTGACAAGGACCTCCACTTCATTCCACCTTAAATATCCCAGGAAAGCGAAAAATGGATAAAAAAGTTGTAGTCCTTATTTACAATGGAATATCACTCAGCCATGAAATCAATATCATAAGGCTAGTAGCAGCATGATGAGTGGATTTAGGTACGACGATTCTAAGTGAAATAAGTCACACAGAAAAGGACACTTCTCATAAGGTGTCACTTATAGAGGGAATGTAAAAACCGTTACACTTGAACTGAGTTACAAAACAGAACAGAGTCACACATGCAGAAAACACACTATGGCTGCTTAACGGGAAAGCGAGGTGGGGTGATACATAAAGCAAGAGTTTCAAATTAGCTCAGATACCGTTCCATAAACCCAATATGTAATAGACAAGACCTACTCCTTGCTCAGAAAACTGGACTCAACACGCCCGATTCACCGCACAAGAATATATCTGACTAGTAATAATTTTAAAACCTATGTATTGATATCTCTCTGTTAGTGTGTCAAGTGGGTGTAAAGCGGCATAAACACAGCCGTGAAAAGCAGCTAAACCCCATTATAAAAATAAATTACTTTTAAAAACCCATGAAACAAAGACAGGGAAAGAGAGAGAAATTCTAACACAATTCGTTCAGGGGCTTTGATGCAACCTGGATTGACCATATCTAGACCCACAGCTGGATGAGACATAAGGGTGGACACTCTTGGGGCTGAGAGGTTTGGTGAGGTTGGGTGAGCAAACACAGACCCTTTAAAGTAATACTGCGTGGTACCCATCGCATGGGTCCCAAATCTCCAGGTTCAAGGGCATCTTCCTACATCGAAAACATGCATGAGAAACCCAGAAGATGGTACACCGTGTGATGGGGAAAGGTTTCTAAAACGCACCTCATTTCTCATCTACTTGTGCTCGGGTTCGCCATTCCAGCCACTTTACTAGCAATCGCCCTACGTGGAGCATCAGCACCTTTAACCTCCTGTTCCGTACAGGTTGCAATTTGTCCTGAGGATGAATGGGAAGACGGGGAACCAATGAGAGACTAGCTCTTGGTGTTGGGACAGGCACAGGTCACTCTATTTTCCCACCAAGAAGAAGAATTAAACACAGGCTCAGCCTGCCCCCCGGAACCAGAACAGGGCCTGAAGCCATCCTGCGCTTTTGTGGCGAGCTCCCAAAAAAGCGAGTTGTAAAATGGAGCTTCAGGGCACTGCAATTCACAAACCTGCAGAGTTATAAATGATAACTCTCGGCCACAAATATATTGAGGGAAGGCAAAGAAGAGGATTTGAAATCAAGGCAGAATTGCAGGAAACAGATTTCAGGAGGTAGATTCGAATCGCCTTTAAAGCACATGAAAAGCGGCAAAACGTTGACAATGATGCCCTTGGCCAAAAAGGGCGTATGCGTTTTTTCCTGAATATATTCAGGAAAAAACGCATACGCCCTTTTTGGCCAACCAAGCAACCTGGAAAGGCAAATCAGCGCTACAAAGAAGTCTCGCTTCCCATCGGTCAAAAGGGCCATGCTGAAAAAAGTTTCAAAACCAGAAATGCAGGACAGGCCATAGAGAAATGGGAGCCTTGCTACACTGATGGGCGGGATGTAAATTGCCAACAGCCACTCTGGAGAAGGGTACGGTGTGTCCTGAAACAGCTAAAAACACAGCTTAGAGAGCATAGGGCACTTCCACGCATGGGGGGATAAAGTGGGAAAATTAAAAATCAGCAAGACACAAGCACCCCATAGTTTAGGGCTGCTCTGTTGACAAGGACCTCCACTTCATTCCACCTTAAATATCCCAGGAAAGCGAAAAATGGATAAAAAAGTTGTAGTCCTTATTTAAAATGGAATATCACACAGCCATGAAATCAATATCATAAGGCTAGTAGCAGCATGATGAGTGGATTTAGGTACGACAATTCTAAGTGAAATAAGTCACACAGAAAAGGACACTTCTCATAAGGTGTCACTTATAGAGGGAATGTAAAAACCGTTACACTTGAACTGAATTACAAAACAGAAGAGAGTCACACATGCAGAAAACACACTATGGCTGCTTAACGGGAAAGCGAGGTGGGGTGATACATAAAGCAAGAGTTTCAAATTAGCTCAGATACCGTTCCATAAACCCAATATGTAATAGACAAAACCTACTCCTTGCTCAGAGAACTGGACTCAACACGCCTGATTCACCGCACAAGAATATATCTGACTAGTAATAATCATAAAACCTATGAATTGATATCTCTCTGTTAGTGTGTCAAGTGGGTGTAAAGCGGCATAAACACAGCCGTGAAAAGCAGCTAAACCCCATTATAAAAATAAATTACTTTTAAAAACCCATGAAACAAAGACAGGGAAAGAGAGAGAAATTCTTACACAATTCGTTCAGGGGCTGTGATGCAACCTGGATTGACCATATCTAGACCCACAGCTGGATGAGACATAAGGGTGGACACTCTTGGGGCTGAGAGGTTTGGTGAAGTTGGGTGAGCAAACGCAGACCCTTTAAAGTAATACTGCGTGCTACCCATCGCATGGGTCCCAAATCTCCAGGTTCAAGGGCATCTTCCTACATCGAAAACAAGCATGAGAAACCCAGAAGATGGTACACCGTGTGATGGGGAAAGGTTTCTAAAACGCACCTCATTTCTCATCTCCTTGTGCTCGGGTTCGCCATTCCAGCCACTTTACTAGCAATCTCCCTACGTGGAGCATCAGCACCTTTAACCTCCTGTTCCGTACAGGTTGCAGTTTGTCCTGAGGATGAATGGGAAGACGGGGAACCAATGAGAGACTAGCTCTTGGTGTTGGGACAGGCACAGGTCACTGTATTTTCCCATCAAGAAGAAGAATTAACCACAGGCTCAGCCTGCCACCCGGAACCAGAACAGGGCCTGAAGCCATCCTGCGCTTTTGCGGCCAGCTCCCAAAAAAGCGAGTTGTAAAATGGAGCTTCAGGGCACAGCAATTCACAAACCTGCAGAGTTATAAATGATAATTCTCGTCCACAAATATATTGAGGGAAGGCAAAGGAGAGGATTTGAAATCAAGGCAGAATTGCAGGAAACAGATTTCAGGAGGTAGATTCGAATCGCCTTTAAAGCACATGAAAAGCGGCAAAACGTTGACAATGATGCCCTTGGCCAAAAAGGGCGTATGCGTTTTTTCCTGAATATATTCAGGAAAAAACGCATACGCCCTTTTTGGCCAATGAAGCAACCTGGAAAGGCAAATCAGCGCTACAAAGAAGTCTCGCTTCCCATTGGTCAAAAGGGCCATTCTGAAAAAAGTGTCAAAACCAGAAATGCAGGACAGGCCATGGAGAAATGGGAGCCTTGCTACACTGATGGGCGGGATGTAAATTGCCATCAGCCACTCTGGAGAAGGGTACGGTGTGTCCTGAAACAGCTAAAAACACAGCTTAGAGAGCATAGGGCACTTCCACGCATGGGGGTATAAAGTGGGAAAATTAAAAATCAGCAAGACAAAAGCACCCCATAGTTTAGGGCTGCTCTTTTGACAAGGACCTCCACTTCATTCCACCTTAAATATCCCAGGAAAGCGAAAAATGGATAAAAAAGTTGTAGTCCTTATTTACAATGGAATATCACTCAGCCATGAAATCAATATCATAAGGCTAGTAGCAGCATGATGAGTGGATTTAGGTACGACGATTCTAAGTGAAATAAGTCACACAGAAAAGGACACTTCTCATAAGGTGTCACTTATAGAGGGAATGTAAAAACCGTTACACTTGAACTGAGTTACAAAACAGAACAGAGTCACACATGCAGAAAACACACTATGGCTGCTTAACGGGAAAGCGAGGTGGGGTGATACATAAAGCAAGAGTTTCAAATTAGCTCAGATACCGTTCCATAAACCCAATATGTAATAGACAAGACCTACTCCTTGCTCAGAAAACTGGACTCAACACGCCCGATTCACCGCACAAGAATATATCTGACTAGTAATAATTTTAAAACCTATGTATTGATATCTCTCTGTTAGTGTGTCAAGTGGGTGTAAAGCGGCATAAACACAGCCGTGAAAAGCAGCTAAACCCCATTATAAAAATAAATTACTTTTAAAAACCCATGAAACAAAGACAGGGAAAGAGAGAGAAATTCTAACACAATTCGTTCAGGGGCTTTGATGCAACCTGGATTGACCATATCTAGACCCACAGCTGGATGAGACATAAGGGTGGACACTCTTGGGGCTGAGAAGTTTGGTGAGGTTGGGTGAGCAAACACAGACCCTTTAAAGTAATACTGCGTGGTACCCATCGCATGGGTCCCAAATCTCCAGGTTCAAGGGCATCTTCCTACATCGAAAACATGCATGAGAAACCCAGAAGATGGTACACCGTGTGATGGGGAAAGGTTTCTAAAACGCACCTCATTTCTCATCTCCTTGTGCTCGGGTTTGCCATTCCAGCCACTTTACTAGCAATCTCCCTACTTGGAGCATCAGCACCTTTAACCTCCTGTTCTGTACAGGTTGCAATTTGTCCTGAGGATGAACGGGAAGACGGGGAACCAATGAGAGACTAGCTCTTGGTGTTGGGACAGGCCCAGGTCACTCTATTTTCCCATCAGGAAGAAGAATTAACCACAGGCTCAGCCTGCCCCCCGGAACCAGAACAGGGCCTGAAGCCATCCTGCGCTTTTGCGGCCACCTCCCAAAAAAGCGAGTTGTAAAATGGAGCTTCAGGGCACTGCAATTCACAAACCTGCAGAGTTATAAATGATAACTCTCGTCTACAAATATATTGAGTGAAGGCAAAGAAGAGGATTTGAAGTCAAGGCAGAATTTCAGGAAACAGATTTTAGGAGGTAGATTCGAATCGCCTTTAAAGCACATGAAAAGCGACAAAACGTTGACAATAATGCCCTTGGCCAAAAAGGGCGTATGCGTTTTTTCCTGAATATATTCAGGAAAAAACGCATACGCCCTTTTTGGCCAACCAAGCAACCTGGAAAGGCAAATCAGCGCTACAAAGAAGTCTCGCTTCCCATCGGTCAAAAGGGCCATGCTGAAAAAAGTGTCAAAACCAGAAATGCAGGACAAGCCATGGAGAAATGGGAGCCTTGCTACACTGATGGGCGGGATGTAAATTGCCAACAGCCACTCTGGAGAAGGGTACGGTGTGTCCTGAACCATCTAAAACACACAGCCTAGAGAGGATAGGGCACTTCCACGCATGGGGGTATAAAGTGGGAAAATTGAAAATCAGCAAGACACAAGCACCCCAAAGTTTAGGGATGCTCTGTTGACAAGGACCTCCACTTCATTCCACCTTAAATATCCCAGGAAAGCGAAAAATGGATAAAAAATTTGAGGTCCTTATGTACAATGGCATACCACTCAGCCATGAAATCAATGTCATAAGGCTAGTAGCAGCATGATGAGTGGATTTAGGTACGACAATTCTAAGTGAAATAAGTCACACAGAAAAGGACACTTCTCATAAGGTGTCACTTATAGAGTGAATGTAAAAACCGTTACACTTGAACTGAATTACAAAACAGAACAGAGTCACACATGCAGAAAACACACTATGGCTGCTTAACGGGAAAGCGAGGTGGGGTGATACATAAAGCAAGAGTTTCAAATTAGCTCAGATACCGTTCCATAAACCCAATATGTAATAGACAAGACCTACTCCTTGCTCAGAGAACTGGACTCAACACGCCCGATTCACCGCACAAGAATATATCTGACTAGTAATAATCTTAAAACCTATGTATTGATATCTCTCTGTTACTGTGTCAAGTGGGTGTAAAGCGGCATAAACACAGCCGTGAAAAGCAGCTAAACCCCATTATAAAAATAAATTTCTTTTAAAAACCCATGAAACAAAGACAGTGAAAGAGAGAGAAATTCTTACACAATTCGTTCAGGGGCTGTGATGCAACCTGGATTGACCATATCTAGACCCACAGCTGGATGAGACATAAGGGTGGATACTCTTGGGGCTGAGAGGTTTGGTGAGGTTGGGTGAGCAAACGCAGACCCTTTAAAGTAATACTGCGTGCTACCCATCGCATGGGTCCCAAATCTCCAGGTTCAAGGGCATCTTCCTACATCGAAAACATGCATGAGAAACCAAGAAGATGGTACACCGTGTGTTGGGGAAAGGTTTCTAAAATGCACCTCATTTCTCATCTCCTTGTGCTCGGGTTCGCCATTCCAGCCACTTTAGTAGCAATCTCCCTACTTGGAGCATCAGCATCTTTAACCTCCTGTTCCGTACAAGTTGCAATTTGTCCTGAGTGTGAACGGGAAGACGGGGAACCAATGAGAGACTAGCTCTTGGTGTTGGGACAAGCACAGGTCACTCTATTTTCCAATCAGGAAGAAGAATTAACCACAGGCTCAGCCTGCCCCCTGGAACCAAAACAGGGCCTGAAGCCATCCTGCGCTTTTGCGGCCACCTCCCAAAAAAGCGAGTTGTAAAATGGAGCTTCAGGGCACTGCAATTCACAATCCTACAGAGATATAAATGATAACTCTCGTCCACAAATATATTGAGGGAAGGCAAAGACGAGGAATTGAAATCAAGGCAGAATTGCAGGAAACAGATTTCAGGAGGTAGATTCGAACCGCCTTTAAAGCACATGAAAAGCGCCAAAACGTTGACAATGATGCCCTTGGCCAAAAAGGGCGTGTGCGTTTTTTCCTGAATATATTCAGGAAAAAACGCATACGCCCTTTTTGGCCAACCAAGCAAACTGGAAAGTCAAATCAGCGATACAAAGAAGTCTCGCTTCCCATCGGTCAAAAGGGCCATGCTGAAAAAAGTGTCAAAACCAGAAATGCAGGACAGGCCATGGAGAAATGGGAGCCTGGCTACACTGATGGGCGGGATGTAAATTGCCAACAGCCACTCTGGAGAAGTGTACGGTGTGTCCTGAAACATCTAAAAAACACAGCTTAGAGAGCATAGGGCACTTCCACGCATGGGGGTATAAAGTGGGAAAATTAAAAATCAGCAAGACACAAGCACCCCAAAGTTTAGGGATGCTCTGTTGACAAGGACCTCCACTTCATTCCACCTTAAATATCCCAGGAAAGCGAAAAATGGATAAAAAATTTGAGGTCCTTATGTACAATGGCATACCACTCAGCCATGAAATCAATGTCATAAGGCTAGTAGCAGCATGATGAGTGGATTTAGGTACGACGATTCTAAGTGAAATAAGTCACACAGAAAAGGACACTTCTCATAAGGTGTCACTTATAGAGGGAATGTAAAAACCGTTACACTTGAACTGAATTACAAAACAGAACAGAGTCACACATGCAGAAAACACACTATGGCTGCTTAACTGGAAAGGTGAGGTGGGGTGATACATAAAACAAGAGTTTCAAATTAGCTCAGATACCGTTCCATAAACCCACTATGTAATAGACAAAACCTACTCCTTGCTCAGAGAACTGGATTCAACACGCCTGATTCACCGCACAAGAATATATCTGACTAGTAATAATCATAAAACCTATGAATTGATATCTCTCTGTTAGTGTGTCAAGTGGGTGTAAAGCGGCATAAACACAGCCGTGAAAAGCAGCTAAACCCCATTATAAAAATAAATTACTTTTAAAAACCCATGAAACAAAGACAGGGAAAGAGAGAGAAATTCTTACACAATTCGTTCAGGGGCTGTGATGCAACCTGGATTGACCATATCTAGACCCACAGCTGGATGAGACATAAGGGTGGACACTCTTGGGGCTGAGAGGTTTGGTGAAGTTGGGTGAGCAAACGCAGACCCTTTAAAGTAATACTGCGTGCTACCCATCGCATGGGTCCCAAATCTCCAGGTTCAAGGGCATCTTCCTACATCGAAAACAAGCATGAGAAACCCAGAAGATGGTACACCGTGTGATGGGGAAAGGTTTCTAAAACGCACCTCATTTCTCATCTCCTTGTGCTCGGGTTCGCCATTCCAGCCACTTTACTAGCAATCTCCCTACGTGGAGCATCAGCACCTTTAACCTCCTGTTCCGTACAGGTTGCAGTTTGTCCTGAGGATGAATGGGAAGACGGGGAACCAATGAGAGACTAGCTCTTGGTGTTGGGACAGGCACAGGTCACTGTATTTTCCCATCAAGAAGAAGAATTAACCACAGGCTCAGCCTGCCCCCCGGAACCAGAACAGGGCCTGAAGCCATCCTGCGCTTTTGCGGCCAGCTCCCAAAAAAGCGAGTTGTAAAATGGAGCTTCAGGGCACAGCAATTCACAAACCTGCAGAGTTATAAATGATAATTCTCGTCCACAAATATATTGAGGGAAGGCAAAGGAGAGGATTTGAAATCAAGGCAGAATTGCAGGAAACAGATTTCAGGAGGTAGATTCGAATCGCCTTTAAAGCACATGAAAAGCGGCAAAACGTTGACAATGATGCCCTTTGCCAAAAAGGGCGTATGCGTTTTTTCCTGAATATATTCAGGAAAAAACGCATACGCCCTTTTTGGCCAACCAAGCAACCTGGAAAGGCAAATCAGCGCTACAAAGAAGTCTCGCTTCCCATCGGTCAAAAGGGCGATGCTGTAAAAAGTGTCAAAACCAGAAATGCAGGACAGGCCATGGAGAAATGGGAGCCTTGCTACACTGATGGGCGGGATGTAAACTGCCAACAGCCACTCTGGAGAAGTGTACGGTGTGTCCTGAAACATCTAAAAAACACAGCTTAGAGAGCATAGGGCACTTCCACGCATGGGGGTATAAAGTGGAAAAATTAAAAATCTGCAAGACACAAGCACCCCAAAGTTTAGGGATGCTCTGTTGACAAGGACCTCCACTTCATTCCACCTTAAATATCCCAGGAAAGCGAAAAATGGATAAAAAATTTGAGGTCCTTATGTACAATGGCATACCACTCAGCCATCAAATCAATGTCATAAGGCTAGTAGCAGCATGATGAGTGGGTTTAGGTACGACGATTCTAAGTGAAATAAGTCACACAGAAAAGGACACTTCTCATAAGGTGTCACTTATAGAGGGAATGTAAAAACCGTTACACTTGAACTGAGTTACAAAACAGAACAGAGTCACACATGCAGAAAACACACTATGGCTGCTAAACGGGAAAGCGAGGTGGGGTGATACATAAAGCAAGAGTTTCAAATTAGCTCAGATACCGTTCCATAAACCCAATATGTAATAGACAAGACCTACTCCTTGCTCAGAGAACTGGACTCAACACGCCCGATTCACCGCACAAGAATATATCTGACTAGTAATAATCTTAAAACCTATGTATTGATATCTCTCTGTTAGTGTGTCAAGTGGGTGTAAAGCGGCATAAACACAGCCGTGAAAAGCAGCTAAACCCCATTATAAAAATAAATTTCTTTTAAAAACTCATGAAACAAAGACAGTGAAAGAGAGAGAAATTCTTACACAATTCGTTCAGGGGCTGTGATGCAACCTGGATTGACCATATCTAGACCCACAGCTGGATGAGACATAAGGGTGGACACTCTTGGGGCTGAGAGGTTTGGTGAGGTTGGGTGAGCAAACGCAGACCCTTTAAAGTAATACTGCGTGCTACCCATCGCATGGGTCCCAAATCTCCAGGTTCAAGGGCATCTTCCTACATCGAAAACATGCATGAGAAACCAAGAAGATGGTACACCGTGTGATGGGGAAAGGTTTCTAAAATGCACCTCATTTCTCATCTCCTTGTGCTCGGGTTCGCCATTCCAGCCACTTTAGTAGCAATCTCCCTACTTGGAGCATCAGCACCTTTAACCTCCTGTTCCGTACAGGTTGCAATTTGTCCTGAGGATGAACGGGAAGACGGGGAACCAATGAGAGATTAGCTCTTGGTGTTGGGACAGGCACAGGTCACTCTATTTTCCCATCAGGAAGAAGAATTAACCACAGGCTCAGCCTGCCCCCCGGAACCAGAACAGGGCCTGAAGCCATCCTGCGCTTTTGCGGCCACCTCCCAAAAAAGCGAGTTGTAAAATGGAGCTTCAGGGCACTGCAATTCACAATCCTACAGAGTTATAAATGATAACTCTCGTCCACAAATATATTGAGGGAAGGCAAAGACGAGGAATTGAAATCAAGGCAGAATTGCAGGAAACAGATTTCAGGAGGTAGATTCGAATCGCCTTTAAAGCACATGAAAAGCGCCAAAACGTTGACAATGATGCCCTTGTCCAAAAAGGGCGTATGCGTTTTTTCCTGAATATATTCAGGAAAAAACGCATACGCCCTTTTTGGCCAACCAAGCAACCTGGAAAGGCAAATCAGCGCTACAAAGAAGTCTCGCTTCCCATCGGTCAAAAGGGCCATGCTGTAAAAAGTGTCAAAACCAGAAATGCAGGACAGGCCATGGAGAAATGGGAGCCTTGCTACACTGATGGGCGGGATGTAAATTGCCAACAGCCACTCTGGAGAAGTGTACGGTGTGTCCTGAAACATCTAAAAAACACAGCATAGAGAGCATAGGGCACTTCCACGCATGGGGGTATAAAGTGGGAAAATTAAAAATCAGCAAGACACAAGCACCCCAAAGTTTAGGGCTGCTCTGTTGACAAGGATCTCCACTTCATTCCACCTTAAATATCCCAGGAAAGCGAAAAATGGATAAGAAATTTGAGGTCCTTATGTACAATGGCATACCACTCAGCCATGAAATCAATGTCATAAGGCTAGTAGCAGCATGATGAGTGGATTTAGGTACGACGATTCTAAGTGAAATAAGTCACACAGAAAAGGACACTTCTCATAAGGTGTCACTTATAGAGGGAATGTAAAAACCGTTACACTTGAACTGAGTTACAAAACAGAACAGAGTCACACATGCAGAAAACACACTATGGCTGCTTAACGGGAAAGCGAGGTGGGGTGATACATAAAGCAAGAGTTTCAAATTAGCTCAGATACCGTTCCATAAACCCAATATGTAATAGACAAGACCTACTCCTTGCTCAGAGAACTGGACTCAACACGCCCGATTCACCGCACAAGAATATATCTGACTAGTAATAATCTTAAAACCTATGTATTGATATCTCTCTGTTAGTGTGTCTAGTGGGTGTAAAGCAGCATAAACACAGCCGTGAAAAGCAGCTAAACCCCATTATAAAAATAAATTTCTTTTAAAAACCCATGAAACAAAGACAGTGAAAGAGAGAGAAATTCTTACACAATTCGTTCAGGGGCTGTGATGCAACCTGGATTGACCATATCTAGACCCACAGCTGGATGAGACATAAGGGTGGATACTCTTGGGGCTGAGAGGTTTGGTGAGGTTGGGTGAGCAAACGCAGAACCTTTAAAGTAATACTGCGTGCTACCCATCGCATGGGTCCCAAATCTCCAGGTTCAAGGGCATCTTCCTACATCGAAAACATGCATGAGAAACCAAGAAGATGGTACACCGTGTGTTGGGGAAAGGTTTCTAAAATGCACCTCATTTCTCATCTCCTTGTGCTCGGGTTCGCCATTCCAGCCACTTTAGTAGCAATCTCCCTACTTGGAGCATCAGCATCTTTAACCTCCTGTTCCGTACAGGTTGCAATTTGTCCTGAGGATGAACGGGAAGACGGGGAACCAATGAGAGACTAGCTCTTGGTGTTGGGAGAGGCACAGGTCACTCTATTTTCCCATCAGGAAGAAGAATTAACCACAGGCTCAGCCTGCCCCCCGGAACCAGAACAGGGCCTGAAGCCATACTGTGCTTTTGCGGCCACCTCCCAAAAAAGCGAGTTGTAAAATGGAGCTTCAGGGCACTGCAATTCACAATCCTACAGAGTTATAAATTATAACTCTCGTCCACAAATATATTGAGGGAAGGCAAAGACGAGGAATTGAAATCAAGGCAGAATTGCAGGAAACAGATTTCAGGAGGTAGATTCGAATCGCCTTTAAAGCACATGAAAAGCGCCAAAACGTTGACAATGATGCCCTTGGCCAAAAAGGGCGTATGCGTTTTTTCCTGAATATATTCAGGAAAAAACGCATACGCCCTTTTTGGCCAACCAAGCAACCTGGAAAGGCAAATCAGCGCTACAAAGAAGTCTCGCTTCCCATCAGTCAAAAGGGCCATGCTGAAAAAAGTGTCAAAACCAGAAATGCAGGACAGGCCATGGAGAAATGGGAGCCTTGCTACACTGATGGGCGGGATGTAAATTGCCAACAGCCACTCTGGAGAAGTGTACGGTGTGTCCTGAAACATCTAAAAAACACAGCTTAGAGAGCATAGGGCACTTCCACGCATGGGGGTATAAAGTGGGAAAATTAAAAATCAGAAAGACACAAGCACCCCAAAGTTTAGGGCTGCTCTGTTGACAAGGACCTCCACTTCATTCCACCTTAAATATCACAGGAAAGCGAAAAATGGATAAAAAATTTGAGGTCCTTATGTACAATGGCATACCACTCAGCCTTGAAATCAATGTCATAAGGCTAGTAGCAGCATGATGAGTGGATTTAGGTACGACGATTCTAAGTGAAATAAGTCACACAGAAAAGGACACTTCTCATAAGGTGTCACTTATAGGGGGAATGTAAAAATCGTTACACTTGAACTGAATTACAAAGCAGAACAGAATCACACATGCAGAAAACACACTATGGCTGCTTAACGGGAAAGGTGAGGTGGGGTGATACATAAAACAAGAGTTTCAAATTAGCTCAGATACCGTTCCATAAATCCAATATGTAATACACAAGACCTACTCCCTGCTCAAAGAACTGGACTCAACACGCCCGATTCATCGCACAAGAATATATCTGACTAGTAATAATCTTAAAACCTATGTATTGATATCTCTCTGTTAGTGTGTCAAGTGGGTGTAAAGCAGAATAAACACAGCCGTGAAAAGCAGCTAAACCCCATTATAAAAATAAATTACTTTCAAAAACCCATGAAACAAAGACAGGGAAAGAGAGAGAAATTCTTACACAATTCGTTCAGGGGCTGTGATGCAACCTGGAGTGACCATATCTAGACCCACAGCTGGATGAGACATAAGGGTGGACACTCTTGGGGCTGAGAGTTTTGGTGAGGTTGGGTGAGCAAACGCAGACCCTTAAAGTAATACTGTGTGCTACCCATCGCATGGGTCCCAAATCTCCAGGTTCAAGGGCATCTTCCTACATCGAAAACATGCATGAGAAACCAAGAAGATGGTACACCGTGTGTTGGGGAAAGGTTTCTAAAATGCACCTCATTTCTCATCTCCTTGTGCTCGGGTTCGCCATTCCAGCCACTTTAGTAGCAATCTCCCTACTTGGAGCATCAGCATCTTTAACCTCCTGTTCCGTACAGGTTGCAATATGTCCTGAGGATGAACGGGAAGACGGGGAACCAATGAGAGACTAGCTCTTGGTGTTGGGACAGGCACAGGTCACTCTATTTTCCCATCAGGAAGAAGAATTAACCACAGGCTCAGCCTGCCCCCCGGAACCAGAACAGGGCCTGAAGCCATCCTGCGCTTTTGCGGCCACCTCCCAAAAAAGCGAGTTGTAAAATGGAGCTTCAGGGCACTGCAATTCACAATCCTACAGAGTTATAAATGATAACTCTCGTCCACAAATATATTGAGGGAAGGCAAAGACAAGGAATTGAAATCAAGGCAGAATTGCAGGAAACAGATTTCAGGAGGTAGATTCGAATCGCCTTTAAAGCACATGAAAAGCGCCAAAACGTTGACAATGATGCCCTTGGCCAAAAAGGGCGTATGCGTTTTTTCCTGAATATATTCAGGAAAAAACGCATACGCCCTTTTTGGCCAACCAAGCAACCTGGAAAGGCAAATCAGCGCTACAAAGAAGTCTCGCTTCCCATCAGTCAAAAGGGCCATGCTGAAAAAAGTGTCAAAACCAGAAATGCAGGACAGGCCATGGAGAAATGGGAGCCTTGCTACACTGATGGGCGGGATGTAAATTGCCAACAGCCACTCTGGAGAAGTGTACGGTGTGTCCTGAAACATCTAAAAAACACAGCTTAGAGAGCATAGGGCACTTCCACGCATGGGGGGATAAAGTGGGAAAATTGAAAATCAGCAAGACACAAGCACCCCAAAGTTTAGGGCTGCTCTGTTGACAAGGACCTCCACTTCATTCCACCTTAAATATCCCAGGAAAGCGAAAAATGGATAAAAAATTTGTGGTCCTTATGTACAATGGAATATCACTCAGCCATGAAATCAATGTCATAAGGCTAGTAGCAGCATGATGAGTGGATTTAGGTAAGACGATTCTAAGTGAAATAAGTCACACAGAAAAGGACACTTCTCATAAGGTGTCACTTATAGAGGGAATGTAAAAACCGTTACACTTGAACTGAATTACAAAACAGAACAGAGTCACACATGCAGAAAACACACTATGGCTGCTTAACGGGAAAGCGAGGTGGGGTGATACATAAATCAAGAGTTTCAAATTAGCTCAGATACCGTTCCATAAACCCAATATGTAATAGACAAGACCTACTCCTTGCTCAGAGAACTGGACTCAACACGCCCGATTCACCGCACAAGAATATATCTGACTAGTAATAATCTTAAAACCTATGTATTGATATCTCTCTGTTAGTGTGTCTAGTGGGTGTAAAGCGGCATAAACACAGCCGTGAAAAGCAGCTAAACCCCATTATAAAAATAAATTACTTTTAAAAACCCATGAAACAAAGACAGGGAAAGAGAGAGAAATTCTTACACAATTCGTTCAGGGGCTGTGATGCAACCTGGATTGACCATATCTAGACCCACAGCTGGATGAGACATAAGGGTGGACACTCTTGGGGCTGAGAGGTTTGGTGAAGTTGGGTGAGCAAACGCAGACCCTTTAAAGTAATACTGCGTGCTACCCATCGCATGGGTCCCAAATCTCCAGGTTCAAGGGCATCTTCCTACATCGAAAACATGCATGAGAAACCCAGAAGATGGTACACCGTGTGATTGGGAAATGTTTCTAAAACGCACCTCATTTCTCATCTCCTTGTGCTCGGGTTCGCCATTCCAGCCACTTTACTAGCAATCTCCCTACGTGGAGCATCAGCACCTTTAACCTCCTGTTCCGTACAGGTTGCAATTTGTCCTGAGGATGAATGGGAAGACGGGGAACCAATGAGAGACTAGCTCTTGGTGTTGGGACAGGCACAGGTCACTCTATTTTCCCATCAGGAAGAAGAATTAACCACAGGCTCAGCCTGACCCCCGGAACCAGAACAGGGCCTGAAGCCATCCTGCGCTTTTGCGGCCAGCTCCCAAAAAATCGAGTTCTAAAATGGAGCTTCAGGGCACAGCAATTCACAAACCTGCAGAGTTATAAATGATAACTCTCGTCCACAAATATATTGAGGGAAGGCAAAGACGAGGAATTGAAATCAAGGCAGAATTGCAGGAAACAGATTTCAGGAGGTAGATTCGAATCGCCTTTAAAGCACATGAAAAGCGCCAAAACGTTGACAATGATGCCCTTTGCCAAAAAGGGCGTATGCGTTTTTTCCTGAATATATTCAGGAAAAAACGCATACGCCCTTTTTGGCCAACCAAGCAACCTGGAAAGGCAAATCAGCGCTACAAAGAAGTCTCGCTTCCCATCGGTCAAAAGGGCGATGCTGTAAAAAGTGTCAAAACCAGAAATGCAGGACAGGCCATGGAGAAATGGGAGCCTTGCTACACTGATGGGCGGGATGTAAACTGCCAACAGCCACTCTGGAGAAGTGTACGGTGTGTCCTGAAACATCTAAAAAACACAGCTTAGAGAGCATAGGGCACTTCCACGCATGGGGGTATAAAGTGGAAAAATTAAAAATCTGCAAGACACAAGCACCCCAAAGTTTAGGGATGCTCTGTTGACAAGGACCTCCACTTCATTCCACCTTAAATATCCCAGGAAAGCGAAAAATGGATAAAAAATTTGAGGTCCTTATGTACAATGGCATACCACTCAGCCATCAAATCAATGTCATAAGGCTAGTAGCAGCATGATGAGTGGGTTTAGGTACGACGATTCTAAGTGAAATAAGTCACACAGAAAAGGACACTTCTCATAAGGTGTCACTTATAGAGGGAATGTAAAAACCGTTACACTTGAACTGAGTTACAAAACAGAACAGAGTCACACATGCAGAAAACACACTATGGCTGCTTAACGGGAAAGCGAGGTGGGGTGATACATAAAGCAAGAGTTTCAAATTAGCTCAGATACCGTTCCATAAACCCAATATGTAATAGACAAGACCTACTCCTTGCTCAGAGAACTGGACTCAACACGCCCGATTCACCGCACAAGAATATATCTGACTAGTAATAATCTTAAAACCTATGTATTGATATCTCTCTGTTAGTGTGTCAAGTGGGTGTAAAGCGGCATAAACACAGCCGTGAAAAGCAGCTAAACCCCATTATAAAAATAAATTTCTTTTAAAAACTCATGAAACAAAGACAGTGAAAGAGAGAGAAATTCTTACACAATTCGTTCAGGGGCTGTGATGCAACCTGGATTGACCATATCTAGACCCACAGCTGGATGAGACATAAGGGTGGACACTCTTGGGGCTGAGAGGTTTGGTGAGGTTGGGTGAGCAAACGCAGACCCTTTAAAGTAATACTGCGTGCTACCCATCGCATGGGTCCCAAATCTCCAGGTTCAAGGGCATCTTCCTACATCGAAAACATGCATGAGAAACCAAGAAGATGGTACACCGTGTGATGGGGAAAGGTTTCTAAAATGCACCTCATTTCTCATCTCCTTGTGCTCGGGTTCGCCATTCCAGCCACTTTAGTAGCAATCTCCCTACTTGGAGCATCAGCACCTTTAACCTCCTGTTCCGTACAGGTTGCAATTTGTCCTGAGGATGAACGGGAAGACGGGGAACCAATGAGAGATTAGCTCTTGGTGTTGGGACAGGCACAGGTCACTCTATTTTCCCATCAGGAAGAAGAATTAACCACAGGCTCAGCCTGCCCCCCGGAACCAGAACAGGGCCTGAAGCCATCCTGCGCTTTTGCGGCCACCTCCCAAAAAAGCGAGTTGTAAAATGGAGCTTCAGGGCACTGCAATTCACAATCCTACAGAGTTATAAATGATAACTCTCGTCCACAAATATATTGAGGGAAGGCAAAGACGAGGAATTGAAATCAAGGCAGAATTGCAGGAAACAGATTTCAGGAGGTAGATTCGAATCGCCTTTAAAGCACATGAAAAGCGCCAAAACGTTGACAATGATGCCCTTGTCCAAAAAGGGCGTATGCGTTTTTTCCTGAATATATTCAGGAAAAAACGCATACGCCCTTTTTGGCCAACCAAGCAACCTGGAAAGGCAAATCAGCGCTACAAAGAAGTCTCGCTTCCCATCGGTCAAAAGGGCCATGCTGTAAAAAGTGTCAAAACCAGAAATGCAGGACAGGCCATGGAGAAATGGGAGCCTTGCTACACTGATGGGCGGGATGTAAATTGCCAACAGCCACTCTGGAGAAGTGTACGGTGTGTCCTGAAACATCTAAAAAACACAGCATAGAGAGCATAGGGCACTTCCACGCATGGGGGTATAAAGTGGGAAAATTAAAAATCAGCAAGACACAAGCACCCCAAAGTTTAGGGCTGCTCTGTTGACAAGGATCTCCACTTCATTCCACCTTAAATATCCCAGGAAAGCGAAAAATGGATAAGAAATTTGAGGTCCTTATGTACAATGGCATACCACTCAGCCATGAAATCAATGTCATAAGGCTAGTAGCAGCATGATGAGTGGATTTAGGTACGACGATTCTAAGTGAAATAAGTCACACAGAAAAGGACACTTCTCATAAGGTGTCACTTATAGAGGGAATGTAAAAACCGTTACACTTGAACTGAGTTACAAAACAGAACAGAGTCACACATGCAGAAAACACACTATGGCTGCTTAACGGGAAAGCGAGGTGGGGTGATACATAAAGCAAGAGTTTCAAATTAGCTCAGATACCGTTCCATAAACCCAATATGTAATAGACAAGACCTACTCCTTGCTCAGAGAACTGGACTCAACACGCCCGATTCACCGCACAAGAATATATCTGACTAGTAATAATCTTAAAACCTATGTATTGATATCTCTCTGTTAGTGTGTCTAGTGGGTGTAAAGCAGCATGAACACAGCCGTGAAAAGCAGCTAAACCCCATTATAAAAATAAATTTCTTTTAAAAACCCATGAAACAAAGACAGTGAAAGAGAGAGAAATTCTTACACAATTCGTTCAGGGGCTGTGATGCAACCTGGATTGACCATATCTAGACCCACAGCTGGATGAGACATAAGGGTGGATACTCTTGGGGCTGAGAGGTTTGGTGAGGTTGGGTGAGCAAACGCAGAACCTTTAAAGTAATACTGCGTGCTACCCATCGCATGGGTCCCAAATCTCCAGGTTCAAGGGCATCTTCCTACATCGAAAACATGCATGAGAAACCAAGAAGATGGTACACCGTGTGTTGGGGAAAGGTTTCTAAAATGCACCTCATTTCTCATCTCCTTGTGCTCGGGTTCGCCATTCCAGCCACTTTAGTAGCAATCTCCCTACTTGGAGCATCAGCATCTTTAACCTCCTGTTCCGTACAGGTTGCAATTTGTCCTGAGGATGAACGGGAAGACGGGGAACCAATGAGAGACTAGCTCTTGGTGTTGGGAGAGGCACAGGTCACTCTATTTTCCCATCAGGAAGAAGAATTAACCACAGGCTCAGCCTGCCCCCCGGAACCAGAACAGGGCCTGAAGCCATACTGTGCTTTTGCGGCCACCTCCCAAAAAAGCGAGTTGTAAAATGGAGCTTCAGGGCACTGCAATTCACAATCCTACAGAGTTATAAATTATAACTCTCGTCCACAAATATATTGAGGGAAGGCAAAGACGAGGAATTGAAATCAAGGCAGAATTGCAGGAAACAGATTTCAGGAGGTAGATTCGAATCGCCTTTAAAGCACATGAAAAGCGCCAAAACGTTGACAATGATGCCCTTGGCCAAAAAGGGCGTATGCGTTTTTTCCTGAATATATTCAGGAAAAAACGCATACGCCCTTTTTGGCCAACCAAGCAACCTGGAAAGGCAAATCAGCGCTACAAAGAAGTCTCGCTTCCCATCAGTCAAAAGGGCCATGCTGAAAAAAGTGTCAAAACCAGAAATGCAGGACAGGCCATGGAGAAATGGGAGCCTTGCTACACTGATGGGCGGGATGTAAATTGCCAACAGCCACTCTGGAGAAGTGTACGGTGTGTCCTGAAACATCTAAAAAACACAGCTTAGAGAGCATAGGGCACTTCCACGCATGGGGGTATAAAGTGGGAAAATTAAAAATCAGAAAGACACAAGCACCCCAAAGTTTAGGGCTGCTCTGTTGACAAGGACCTCCACTTCATTCCACCTTAAATATCACAGGAAAGCGAAAAATGGATAAAAAATTTGAGGTCCTTATGTACAATGGCATACCACTCAGCCTTGAAATCAATGTCATAAGGCTAGTAGCAGCATGATGAGTGGATTTAGGTACGACGATTCTAAGTGAAATAAGTCACACAGAAAAGGACACTTCTCATAAGGTGTCACTTATAGGGGGAATGTAAAAATCGTTACACTTGAACTGAATTACAAAGCAGAACAGAATCACACATGCAGAAAACACACTATGGCTGCTTAACGGGAAAGGGGAGGTGGGGAGATACATAAAACAAGAGTTTCAAATTAGATCAGATACCGCTCCATAAACCCAATATGTAACAGACAAGACCTACTCCTTGCTCAGAGAACTGGACTCAACACGCCCGATTCACCGCACAAGAATATATCTGACTAGTAATAATCTTAAAACCTATGTATTGATATCTCTCTATTAGTGTGTCAAGTGGGTGTAAAGCGGCATAAACACAGCCGTGAAAAGCAGCTAAACCCCATTATAAAAATAAATTACTTTTAAAAACCCATGAAACAAAGACAGGGAAAGAGAGAGAAATTCTAACACAATTCGTTCAGGGGCTTTGATGCAACCTGGATTGACCATATCTAGACCCACAGCTGGATGAGACATAAGGGTGGACACTCTTGGGGCTGAGAGGTTTGGTGAGGTTGGGTGAGCAAACACAGACCCTTTAAAGTAATACTGCGTGCTACCCATCGCATGGGTCCCAAATCTCCAGGTTCAAGGGCATCTTCCTACATCGAAAACATGCATGAGAAACCCAGAAGATGGTACACCGTGTGATGGGGAAAGGTTTCTAAAACGCACCTCATTTCTCATCTCCTTGTGCTCGGGTTTGCCATTCCAGCCACTTTACTAGCAATCTCCCTACTTGGAGCATCAGCACCTTTAACCTCCTGTTCTGTACAGGTTGCAATTTGTCCTGAGGATGAACGGGAAGACGGGGAACCAATGAGAGACTAGCTCTTGGTGTTGGGACAGGCCCAGGTCACTCTATTTTCCCATCAGGAAGAAGAATTAACCACAGGCTCAGCCTGCCCCCCGGAACCAGAACAGGGCCTGAAGCCATCCTGCGCTTTTGCGGCCACCTCCCAAAAAAGCGAGTTGTAAAATGGAGCTTCAGGGCACTGCAATTCACAAACCTGCAGAGTTATAAATGATAACTCTCGTCTACAAATATATTGAGTGAAGGCAAAGAAGAGGATTTGAAGTCAAGGCAGAATTTCAGGAAACAGATTTTAGGAGGTAGATTCGAATCGCCTTTAAAGCACATGAAAAGCGACAAAACGTTGACAATAATGCCCTTTGCCAAAAAGGGCGTATGCGTTTTTTCCTGAATATATTCAGGAAAAAACGCATACGCCCTTTTTGGCCAACCAAGCAACCTGGAAAGGCAAATCAGCGCTACAAAGAAGTCTCGCTTCCCATCGGTCAAAAGGGCCATGCTGAAAAAAGTGTCAAAACCAGAAATGCAGGACAGGCCATGGAGAAATGGGAGCCTTGCTACACTGATGGGCGGGATGTAAATTGCCAACAGCCACTCTGGAGAAGGGTACGGTGTGTCCTGAACCATCTAAAACACACAGCCTAGAGAGGATAGGGCACTTCCAAGCATGGGGGTATAAAGTGGGAAAATTGAAAATCAGCAAGACACAAGCACCCCAAAGTTTAGGGATGCTCTGTTGACAAGACCTCCACTTCATTCCACCTTAAATATCCCAGGAAAGCGAAAAATGGATAAAAAATTTGAGGTCCTTATGTACAATGGCATACCACTCAGCCATGAAATCAATGTCATAAGGCTAGTAGCAGCATGATGAGTGGATTTAGGTACGACGATTCTAAGTGTAATAAGTCACACAGAAAAGGACACTTCTCATAAGGTGTCACTTATAGAGGGAATGTAAAAACCGTTACACTTGAACTGAATTACAAAACAGAACAGAGTCACACATGCAGAAAACACACTATGGCTGCTTAACGGGAAAGCGAGGTGGGGTGATACATAAAGCAAGAGTTTCAAATTAGCTCAGATACCGTTCCATAAACCCAATATGTAATAGACAAGACCTACTCCTTGCTGAGAGAACTGGACTCAACACGCCCGATTCACCGCACAAGAATATATCTGACTAGTAATAATCTTAAAACCTATGTATTGATATCTCTCTGTTACTGTGTCAAGTGGGTGTAAAGCGGCATAAACACAGCCATGAAAAGCAGCTAAACCCCATTATAAAAATAAATTTCTTTTAAAAACCCATGAAACAAAGACAGTGAAAGAGAGAGAAATTCTTACACAATTCGTTCAGGGGCTGTGATGCAACCTGGATTGACCATATCTAGACCCACAGCTGGATGAGACATAAGGGTGGATACTCTTGGGGCTGAGAGGTTTGGTGAGGTTGGGTGAGCAAACGCAGACCCTTTAAAGTAATACTGCGTGCTACCCATCGCATGGGTCCCAAATCTCCAGGTTCAAGGGCATCTTCCTACATCGAAAACATGCATGAGAAACCAAGAAGATGGTACACCGTGTGTTGGGGAAAGGTTTCTAAAACGCACCTCATTTCTCATCTCCTTGTGCTCGGGTTCGCCATTCCAGCCACTTTAGTAGCAATCTCCCTACTTGGAGCATCAGCATCTTTAACCTCCTGTTCCGTACAAGTTGCAATTTGTCCTGAGTGTGAACGGGAAGACGGGGAATCAATGAGAGACTAGCTCTTGGTGTTGGGACAAGCACAGGTCACTCTATTTTCCAATCAGGAAGAAGAATTAACCACAGGCTCAGCCTGCCCCCTGGAACCAAAACAGGGCCTGAAGCCATCCTGCGCTTTTGCGGCCACCTCCCAAAAAAGCGAGTTGTAAAATGGAGCTTCAGGGCACTGCAATTCACAGTCCTACAGAGTTATAAATGATAACTCTCGTCCACAAATATATTGAGGGAAGGCAAAGACGAGGAATTGAAATCAAGGCAGAATTGCAGGAAACAGATTTCAGGAGGTAGATTCGAACCGCCTTTAAAGCACATGAAAAGCGCCAAAACGTTGACAATGATGCCCTTGGCCAAAAAGGGCGTGTGCGTTTTTTCCTGAATATATTCAGGAAAAAACGCATACGTCCTTTTTGGCCAACCAAGCAAACTGGAAAGTCAAATCAGCGATACAAAGAAGTCTCGCTTCCCATCGGTCAAAAGGGCCATGCTGAAAAAAGTGTCAAAACCAGAAATGCAGGACAGGCCATGGAGAAATGGGAGCCTGGCTACACTGATGGGCGGGATGTAAATTGCCAACAGCCACTCTGGAGAAGTGTACGGTGTGTCCTGAAACATCTAAAAAACACAGCTTAGAGAGCATAGGGCACTTCCACGCATGGGGGTATAAAGTGGGAAAATTAAAAATCAGCAAGACACAAGCACCCCAAAGTTTAGGGTTGCTCTGTTGACAAGGACCTCCACTTCATTCCACCTTAAATATCCCAGGAAAGCGAAAAATGGATAAAAAATTTGAGGTCCTTATGTACAATGGCATACCACTCAGCCATGAAATCAATGTCATGAGGCTAGTAGCAGCATGATGAGTGGATTTAGGTACGACGATTCTAAGTGAAATAAGTCACACAGAAAAGGACACTTCTCATAAGGTGTCACTTATAGAGGGAATGTAAAAACCGTTACACTTGAACTGAATTACAAAACAGAACAGAGTCACACATGCAGAAAACACACTATGGCTGCTTAACTGGAAAGGTGAGGTGGGGTGATACATAAAACAAGAGTTTCAAATTAGCTCAGATACCGTTCCATAAACCCAATATGTAATAGACAAAACCTACTCCTTGCTCAGAGAACTGGACTCAACACGCCTGATTCACCGCACAAGAATATATCTGACTAGTAATAATCATAAAACCTATGAATTTATATCTCTCTGTTAGTGTGTCAAGTGGGTGTAAAGCGGCATAAACACAGCCGTGAAAAGCAGCTAAACCCCATTATAAAAATAAATTACTTTTAAAAACCCATGAAACAAAGACAGGGAAAGAGAGAGAAATTCTTACACAATTCGTTCAGGGGCTGTGATGCAACCTGGATTGACCATATCTAGACCCACAGCTGGATGAGACATAAGGGTGGACACTCTTGGGGCTGAGAGGTTTGGTGAAGTTGGGTGAGCAAACGCAGACCCTTTAAAGTAATACTGCGTGCTACCCATCGCATGGGTCCCAAATCTCCAGGTTCAAGGGCATCTTCCTACATCGAAAACAAGCATGAGAAACCCAGAAGATGGTACACCGTGTGATGGGGAAAGGTTTCTAAAACGCACCTCATTTCTCATCTCCTTGTGCTCGGGTTCGCCATTCCAGCCACTTTACTAGCAATCTCCCTACGTGGAGCATCAGCACCTTTAACCTCCTGTTCCGTACAGGTTGCAGTTTGTCCTGAGGATGAATGGGAAGACGGGGAACCAATGAGAGACTAGCTCTTGGTGTTGGGACAGGCACAGGTCACTGTATTTTCCCATCAAGAAGAAGAATTAACCACAGGCTCAGCCTGCCACCCGGAACCAGAACAGGGCCTGAAGCCATCCTGCGCTTTTGCGGCCAGCTCCCAAAAAAGCGAGTTGTAAAATGGAGCTTCAGGGCACAGCAATTCACAAACCTGCAGAGTTATAAATGATAATTCTCGTCCACAAATATATTGAGGGAAGGCAAAGGAGAGGATTTGAAATCAAGGCAGAATTGCAGGAAACAGATTTCAGGAGGTAGATTCGAATCGCCTTTAAAGCACATGAAAAGCGGCAAAACGTTGACAATGATGCCCTTGGCCAAAAAGGGCGTATGCGTTTTTTCCTGAATATATTCAGGAAAAAACGCATACGCCCTTTTTGGCCAATGAAGCAACCTGGAAAGGCAAATCAGCGCTACAAAGAAGTCTCGCTTCCCATTGGTCAAAAGGGCCATTCTGAAAAAAGTGTCAAAACCAGAAATGCAGGACAGGCCATGGAGAAATGGGAGCCTTGCTACACTGATGGGCGGGATGTAAATTGCCATCAGCCACTCTGGAGAAGGGTACGGTGTGTCCTGAAACAGCTAAAAACACAGCTTAGAGAGCATAGGGCACTTCCACGCATGGGGGTATAAAGTGGGAAAATTAAAAATCAGCAAGACAAAAGCACCCCATAGTTTAGGGCTGCTCTTTTGACAAGGACCTCCACTTCATTCCACCTTAAATATCCCAGGAAAGCGAAAAATGGATAAAAAAGTTGTAGTCCTTATTTACAATGGAATATCACTCAGCCATGAAATCAATATCATAAGGCTAGTAGCAGCATGATGAGTGGATTTAGGTACGACGATTCTAAGTGAAATAAGTCACACAGAAAAGGACACTTCTCATAAGGTGTCACTTATAGAGGGAATGTAAAAACCGTTACACTTGAACTGAGTTACAAAACAGAACAGAGTCACACATGCAGAAAACACACTATGGCTGCTTAACGGGAAAGCGAGGTGGGGTGATACATAAAGCAAGAGTTTCAAATTAGCTCAGATACCGTTCCATAAACCCAATATGTAATAGACAAGACCTACTCCTTGCTCAGAAAACTGGACTCAACACGCCCGATTCACCGCACAAGAATATATCTGACTAGTAATAATTTTAAAACCTATGTATTGATATCTCTCTGTTAGTGTGTCAAGTGGGTGTAAAGCGGCATAAACACAGCCGTGAAAAGCAGCTAAACCCCATTATAAAAATAAATTACTTTTAAAAACCCATGAAACAAAGACAGGGAAAGAGAGAGAAATTCTAACACAATTCGTTCAGGGGCTTTGATGCAACCTGGATTGACCATATCTAGACCCACAGCTGGATGAGACATAAGGGTGGACACTCTTGGGGCTGAGAAGTTTGGTGAGGTTGGGTGAGCAAACACAGACCCTTTAAAGTAATACTGCGTGGTACCCATCGCATGGGTCCCAAATCTCCAGGTTCAAGGGCATCTTCCTACATCGAAAACATGCATGAGAAACCCAGAAGATGGTACACCGTGTGATGGGGAAAGGTTTCTAAAACGCACCTCATTTCTCATCTCCTTGTGCTCGGGTTTGCCATTCCAGCCACTTTACTAGCAATCTCCCTACTTGGAGCATCAGCACCTTTAACCTCCTGTTCTGTACAGGTTGCAATTTGTCCTGAGGATGAACGGGAAGACGGGGAACCAATGAGAGACTAGCTCTTGGTGTTGGGACAGGCCCAGGTCACTCTATTTTCCCATCAGGAAGAAGAATTAACCACAGGCTCAGCCTGCCCCCCGGAACCAGAACAGGGCCTGAAGCCATCCTGCGCTTTTGCGGCCACCTCCCAAAAAAGCGAGTTGTAAAATGGAGCTTCAGGGCACTGCAATTCACAAACCTGCAGAGTTATAAATGATAACTCTCGTCTACAAATATATTGAGTGAAGGCAAAGAAGAGGATTTGAAGTCAAGGCAGAATTTCAGGAAACAGATTTTAGGAGGTAGATTCGAATCGCCTTTAAAGCACATGAAAAGCGACAAAACGTTGACAATAATGCCCTTGGCCAAAAAGGGCGTATGCGTTTTTTCCTGAATATATTCAGGAAAAAACGCATACGCCCTTTTTGGCCAACCAAGCAACCTGGAAAGGCAAATCAGCGCTACAAAGAAGTCTCGCTTCCCATCGGTCAAAAGGGCCATGCTGAAAAAAGTGTCAAAACCAGAAATGCAGGACAAGCCATGGAGAAATGGGAGCCTTGCTACACTGATGGGCGGGATGTAAATTGCCAACAGCCACTCTGGAGAAGGGTACGGTGTGTCCTGAACCATCTAAAACACACAGCCTAGAGAGGATAGGGCACTTCCACGCATGGGGGTATAAAGTGGGAAAATTGAAAATCAGCAAGACACAAGCACCCCAAAGTTTAGGGATGCTCTGTTGACAAGGACCTCCACTTCATTCCACCTTAAATATCCCAGGAAAGCGAAAAATGGATAAAAAATTTGAGGTCCTTATGTACAATGGCATACCACTCAGCCATGAAATCAATGTCATAAGGCTAGTAGCAGCATGATGAGTGGATTTAGGTACGACAATTCTAAGTGAAATAAGTCACACAGAAAAGGACACTTCTCATAAGGTGTCACTTATAGAGTGAATGTAAAAACCGTTACACTTGAACTGAATTACAAAACAGAACAGAGTCACACATGCAGAAAACACACTATGGCTGCTTAACGGGAAAGCGAGGTGGGGTGATACATAAAGCAAGAGTTTCAAATTAGCTCAGATACCGTTCCATAAACCCAATATGTAATAGACAAGACCTACTCCTTGCTCAGAGAACTGGACTCAACACGCCCGATTCACCGCACAAGAATATATCTGACTAGTAATAATCTTAAAACCTATGTATTGATATCTCTCTGTTACTGTGTCAAGTGGGTGTAAAGCGGCATAAACACAGCCGTGAAAAGCAGCTAAACCCCATTATAAAAATAAATTTCTTTTAAAAACCCATGAAACAAAGACAGTGAAAGAGAGAGAAATTCTTACACAATTCGTTCAGGGGCTGTGATGCAACCTGGATTGACCATATCTAGACCCACAGCTGGATGAGACATAAGGGTGGATACTCTTGGGGCTGAGAGGTTTGGTGAGGTTGGGTGAGCAAACGCAGACCCTTTAAAGTAATACTGCGTGCTACCCATCGCATGGGTCCCAAATCTCCAGGTTCAAGGGCATCTTCCTACATCGAAAACATGCATGAGAAACCAAGAAGATGGTACACCGTGTGTTGGGGAAAGGTTTCTAAAATGCACCTCATTTCTCATCTCCTTGTGCTCGGGTTCGCCATTCCAGCCACTTTAGTAGCAATCTCCCTACTTGGAGCATCAGCATCTTTAACCTCCTGTTCCGTACAAGTTGCAATTTGTCCTGAGTGTGAACGGGAAGACGGGGAACCAATGAGAGACTAGCTCTTGGTGTTGGGACAAGCACAGGTCACTCTATTTTCCAATCAGGAAGAAGAATTAACCACAGGCTCAGCCTGCCCCCTGGAACCAAAACAGGGCCTGAAGCCATCCTGCGCTTTTGCGGCCACCTCCCAAAAAAGCGAGTTGTAAAATGGAGCTTCAGGGCACTGCAATTCACAATCCTACAGAGATATAAATGATAACTCTCGTCCACAAATATATTGAGGGAAGGCAAAGACGAGGAATTGAAATCAAGGCAGAATTGCAGGAAACAGATTTCAGGAGGTAGATTCGAACCGCCTTTAAAGCACATGAAAAGCGCCAAAACGTTGACAATGATGCCCTTGGCCAAAAAGGGCGTGTGCGTTTTTTCCTGAATATATTCAGGAAAAAACGCATACGCCCTTTTTGGGCAACCAAGCAAACTGGAAAGTCAAATCAGCGATACAAAGAAGTCTCGCTTCCCATCGGTCAAAAGGGCCATGCTGAAAAAAGTGTCAAAACCAGAAATGCAGGACAGGCCATGGAGAAATGGGAGCCTGGCTACACTGATGGGCGGGATGTAAATTGCCAACAGCCACTCTGGAGAAGTGTACGGTGTGTCCTGAAACATCTAAAAAACACAGCTTAGAGAGCATAGGGCACTTCCACGCATGGGGGTATAAAGTGGGAAAATTAAAAATCAGCAAGACACAAGCACCCCAAAGTTTAGGGATGCTCTGTTGACAAGGACCTCCACTTCATTCCACCTTAAATATCCCAGGAAAGCGAAAAATGGATAAAAAATTTGAGGTCCTTATGTACAATGGCATACCACTCAGCCATGAAATCAATGTCATAAGGCTAGTAGCAGCATGATGAGTGGATTTAGGTACGACGATTCTAAGTGAAATAAGTCACACAGAAAAGGACACTTCTCATAAGGTGTCACTTATAGAGGGAATGTAAAAACCGTTACACTTGAACTGAATTACAAAACAGAACAGAGTCACACATGCAGAAAACACACTATGGCTGCTTAACTGGAAAGGTGAGGTGGGGTGATACATAAAACAAGAGTTTCAAATTAGCTCAGATACCGTTCCATAAACCCAATATGTAATAGACAAAACCTACTCCTTGCTCAGAGAACTGGATTCAACACGCCTGATTCACCGCACAAGAATATATCTGACTAGTAATAATCATAAAACCTATGAATTGATATCTCTCTGTTAGTGTGTCAAGTGGGTGTAAAGCGGCATAAACACAGCCGTGAAAAGCAGCTAAACCCCATTATAAAAATAAATTACTTTTAAAAACCCATGAAACAAAGACAGGGAAAGAGAGAGAAATTCTTACACAATTCGTTCAGGGGCTGTGATGCAACCTGGATTGACCATATCTAGACCCACAGCTGGATGAGACATAAGGGTGGACACTCTTGGGGCTGAGAGGTTTGGTGAAGTTGGGTGAGCAAACGCAGACCCTTTAAAGTAATACTGCGTGCTACCCATCGCATGGGTCCCAAATCTCCAGGTTCAAGGGCATCTTCCTACATCGAAAACAAGCATGAGAAACCCAGAAGATGGTACACCGTGTGATGGGGAAAGGTTTCTAAAACGCACCTCATTTCTCATCTCCTTGTGCTCGGGTTCGCCATTCCAGCCACTTTACTAGCAATCTCCCTACGTGGAGCATCAGCACCTTTAACCTCCTGTTCCGTACAGGTTGCAGTTTGTCCTGAGGATGAATGGGAAGACGGGGAACCAATGAGAGACTAGCTCTTGGTGTTGGGACAGGCACAGGTCACTGTATTTTCCCATCAAGAAGAAGAATTAACCACAGGCTCAGCCTGCCCCCCGGAACCAGAACAGGGCCTGAAGCCATCCTGCGCTTTTGCGGCCAGCTCCCAAAAAAGCGAGTTGTAAAATGGAGCTTCAGGGCACAGCAATTCACAAACCTGCAGAGTTATAAATGATAATTCTCGTCCACAAATATATTGAGGGAAGGCAAAGGAGAGGATTTGAAATCAAGGCAGAATTGCAGGAAACAGATTTCAGGAGGTAGATTCGAATCGCCTTTAAAGCACATGAAAAGCGGCAAAACGTTGACAATGATGCCCTTGGCCAAAAAGGGCGTATGCGTTTTTTCCTGAATATATTCAGGAAAAAACGCATACGCCCTTTTTGGCCAATGAAGCAACCTGGAAAGGCAAATCAGCGCTACAAAGAAGTCTCGCTTCCCATTGGTCAAAAGGGCCATTCTGAAAAAAGTGTCAAAACCAGAAATGCAGGACAGGCCATGGAGAAATGGGAGCCTTGCTACACTGATGGGCGGGATGTAAATTGCCATCAGCCACTCTGGAGAAGGGTACGGTGTGTCCTGAAACAGCTAAAAACACAGCTTAGAGAGCATAGGGCACTTCCACGCATGGGGGTATAAAGTGGGAAAATTAAAAATCAGCAAGACAAAAGCACCCCATAGTTTAGGGCTGCTCTTTTGACAAGGACCTCCACTTCATTCCACCTTAAATATCCCAGGAAAGCGAAAAATGGATAAAAAAGTTGTAGTCCTTATTTACAATGGAATATCACTCAGCCATGAAATCAATATCATAAGGCTAGTAGCAGCATGATGAGTGGATTTAGGTACGACGATTCTAAGTGAAATAAGTCACACAGAAAAGGACACTTCTCATAAGGTGTCACTTATAGAGGGAATGTAAAAACCGTTACACTTGAACTGAGTTACAAAACAGAACAGAGTCACACATGCAGAAAACACACTATGGCTGCTTAACGGGAAAGCGAGGTGGGGTGATACATAAAGCAAGAGTTTCAAATTAGCTCAGATACCGTTCCATAAACCCAATATGTAATAGACAAGACCTACTCCTTGCTCAGAAAACTGGACTCAACACGCCCGATTCACCGCACAAGAATATATCTGACTAGTAATAATTTTAAAACCTATGTATTGATATCTCTCTGTTAGTGTGTCAAGTGGGTGTAAAGCGGCATAAACACAGCCGTGAAAAGCAGCTAAACCCCATTATAAAAATAAATTACTTTTAAAAACCCATGAAACAAAGACAGGGAAAGAGAGAGAAATTCTAACACAATTCGTTCAGGGGCTTTGATGCAACCTGGATTGACCATATCTAGACCCACAGCTGGATGAGACATAAGGGTGGACACTCTTGGGGCTGAGAGGTTTGGTGAGGTTGGGTGAGCAAACACAGACCCTTTAAAGTAATACTGCGTGGTACCCATCGCATGGGTCCCAAATCTCCAGGTTCAAGGGCATCTTCCTACATCGAAAACATGCATGAGAAACCCAGAAGATGGTACACCGTGTGATGGGGAAAGGTTTCTAAAACGCACCTCATTTCTCATCTACTTGTGCTCGGGTTCGCCATTCCAGCCACTTTACTAGCAATCGCCCTACGTGGAGCATCAGCACCTTTAACCTCCTGTTCCGTACAGGTTGCAATTTGTCCTGAGGATGAATGGGAAGACGGGGAACCAATGAGAGACTAGCTCTTGGTGTTGGGACAGGCACAGGTCACTCTATTTTCCCACCAAGAAGAAGAATTAAACACAGGCTCAGCCTGCCCCCCGGAACCAGAACAGGGCCTGAAGCCATCCTGCGCTTTTGTGGCGAGCTCCCAAAAAAGCGAGTTGTAAAATGGAGCTTCAGGGCACTGCAATTCACAAACCTGCAGAGTTATAAATGATAACTCTCGTCCACAAATATATTGAGGGAAGGCAAAGAAGAGGATTTGAAATCAAGGCAGAATTGCAGGAAACAGATTTCAGGAGGTAGATTCGAATCGCCTTTAAAGCACATGAAAAGCGGCAAAACGTTGACAATGATGCCCTTGGCCAAAAAGGGCGTATGCGTTTTTTCCTGAATATATTCAGGAAAAAACGCATACGCCCTTTTTGGCCAACCAAGCAACCTGGAAAGGCAAATCAGCGCTACAAAGAAGTCTCGCTTCCCATCGGTCAAAAGGGCCATGCTGAAAAAAGTTTCAAAACCAGAAATGCAGGACAGGCCATAGAGAAATGGGAGCCTTGCTACACTGATGGGCGGGATGTAAATTGCCAACAGCCACTCTGGAGAAGGGTACGGTGTGTCCTGAAACAGCTAAAAACACAGCTTAGAGAGCATAGGGCACTTCCACGCATGGGGGGATAAAGTGGGAAAATTAAAAATCAGCAAGACACAAGCACCCCATAGTTTAGGGCTGCTCTGTTGACAAGGACCTCCACTTCATTCCACCTTAAATATCCCAGGAAAGCGAAAAATGGATAAAAAAGTTGTAGTCCTTATTTAAAATGGAATATCACACAGCCATGAAATCAATATCATAAGGCTAGTAGCAGCATGATGAGTGGATTTAGGTACGACAATTCTAAGTGAAATAAGTCACACAGAAAAGGACACTTCTCATAAGGTGTCACTTATAGAGGGAATGTAAAAACCGTTACACTTGAACTGAATTACAAAACAGAAGAGAGTCACACATGCAGAAAACACACTATGGCTGCTTAACGGGAAAGCGAGGTGGGGTGATACATAAAGCAAGAGTTTCAAATTAGCTCAGATACCGTTCCATAAACCCAATATGTAATAGACAAAACCTACTCCTTGCTCAGAGAACTGGACTCAACACGCCTGATTCACCGCACAAGAATATATCTGACTAGTAATAATCATAAAACCTATGAATTGATATCTCTCTGTTAGTGTGTCAAGTGGGTGTAAAGCGGCATAAACACAGCCGTGAAAAGCAGCTAAACCCCATTATAAAAATAAATTACTTTTAAAAACCCATGAAACAAAGACAGGGAAAGAGAGAGAAATTCTTACACAATTCGTTCAGGGGCTGTGATGCAACCTGGATTGACCATATCTAGACCCACAGCTGGATGAGACATAAGGGTGGACACTCTTAGGGCTGAGAGGTTTGGTGAAGTTGGGTGAGCAAACGCAGACCCTTTAAAGTAATACTGCGTGCTACCCATCGCATGGGTCCCAAATCTCCAGGTTCAAGGGCATCTTCCTACATCGAAAACAAGCATGAGAAACCCAGAAGATGGTACACCGTGTGATGGGGAAAGGTTTCTAAAACGCACCTCATTTCTCATCTCCTTGTGCTCGGGTTCGCCATTCCAGCCACTTTACTAGCAATCTCCCTACGTGGAGCATCAGCACCTTTAACCTCCTGTTCCGTACAGGTTGCAGTTTGTCCTGAGGATGAATGGGAAGACGGGGAACCAATGAGAGACTAGCTCTTGGTGTTGGGACAGGCACAGGTCACTGTATTTTCCCATCAAGAAGAAGAATTAACCACAGGCTCAGCCTGCCACCCGGAACCAGAACAGGGCCTGAAGCCATCCTGCGCTTTTGCGGCCAGCTCCCAAAAAAGCGAGTTGTAAAATGGAGCTTCAGGGCACAGCAATTCACAAACCTGCAGAGTTATAAATGATAATTCTCGTCCACAAATATATTGAGGGAAGGCAAAGGAGAGGATTTGAAATCAAGGCAGAATTGCAGGAAACAGATTTCAGGAGGTAGATTCGAATCGCCTTTAAAGCACATGAAAAGCGGCAAAACGTTGACAATGATGCCCTTGGCCAAAAAGGGCGTATGCGTTTTTTCCTGAATATATTCAGGAAAAAACGCATACGCCCTTTTTGGCCAATGAAGCAACCTGGAAAGGCAAATCAGCGCTACAAAGAAGTCTCGCTTCCCATTGGTCAAAAGGGCCATTCTGAAAAAAGTGTCAAAACCAGAAATGCAGGACAGGCCATGGAGAAATGGGAGCCTTGCTACACTGATGGGCGGGATGTAAATTGCCATCAGCCACTCTGGAGAAGGGTACGGTGTGTCCTGAAACAGCTAAAAACACAGCTTAGAGAGCATAGGGCACTTCCACGCATGGGGGTATAAAGTGGGAAAATTAAAAATCAGCAAGACAAAAGCACCCCATAGTTTAGGGCTGCTCTTTTGACAAGGACCTCCACTTCATTCCACCTTAAATATCCCAGGAAAGCGAAAAATGGATAAAAAAGTTGTAGTCCTTATTTACAATGGAATATCACTCAGCCATGAAATCAATATCATAAGGCTAGTAGCAGCATGATGAGTGGATTTAGGTACGACGATTCTAAGTGAAATAAGTCACACAGAAAAGGACACTTCTCATAAGGTGTCACTTATAGAGGGAATGTAAAAACCGTTACACTTGAACTGAGTTACAAAACAGAACAGAGTCACACATGCAGAAAACACACTATGGCTGCTTAACGGGAAAGCGAGGTGGGGTGATACATAAAGCAAGAGTTTCAAATTAGCTCAGATACCGTTCCATAAACCCAATATGTAATAGACAAGACCTACTCCTTGCTCAGAAAACTGGACTCAACACGCCCGATTCACCGCACAAGAATATATCTGACTAGTAATAATTTTAAAACCTATGTATTGATATCTCTCTGTTAGTGTGTCAAGTGGGTGTAAAGCGGCATAAACACAGCCGTGAAAAGCAGCTAAACCCCATTATAAAAATAAATTACTTTTAAAAACCCATGAAACAAAGACAGGGAAAGAGAGAGAAATTCTAACACAATTCGTTCAGGGGCTTTGATGCAACCTGGATTGACCATATCTAGACCCACAGCTGGATGAGACATAAGGGTGGACACTCTTGGGGCTGAGAAGTTTGGTGAGGTTGGGTGAGCAAACACAGACCCTTTAAAGTAATACTGCGTGGTACCCATCGCATGGGTCCCAAATCTCCAGGTTCAAGGGCATCTTCCTACATCGAAAACATGCATGAGAAACCCAGAAGATGGTACACCGTGTGATGGGGAAAGGTTTCTAAAACGCACCTCATTTCTCATCTCCTTGTGCTCGGGTTTGCCATTCCAGCCACTTTACTAGCAATCTCCCTACTTGGAGCATCAGCACCTTTAACCTCCTGTTCTGTACAGGTTGCAATTTGTCCTGAGGATGAACGGGAAGACGGGGAACCAATGAGAGACTAGCTCTTGGTGTTGGGACAGGCCCAGGTCACTCTATTTTCCCATCAGGAAGAAGAATTAACCACAGGCTCAGCCTGCCCCCCGGAACCAGAACAGGGCCTGAAGCCATCCTGCGCTTTTGCGGCCACCTCCCAAAAAAGCGAGTTGTAAAATGGAGCTTCAGGGCACTGCAATTCACAAACCTGCAGAGTTATAAATGATAACTCTCGTCTACAAATATATTGAGTGAAGGCAAAGAAGAGGATTTGAAGTCAAGGCAGAATTTCAGGAAACAGATTTTAGGAGGTAGATTCGAATCGCCTTTAAAGCACATGAAAAGCGACAAAACGTTGACAATAATGCCCTTGGCCAAAAAGGGCGTATGCGTTTTTTCCTGAATATATTCAGGAAAAAACGCATACGCCCTTTTTGGCCAACCAAGCAACCTGGAAAGGCAAATCAGCGCTACAAAGAAGTCTCGCTTCCCATCGGTCAAAAGGGCCATGCTGAAAAAAGTGTCAAAACCAGAAATGCAGGACAAGCCATGGAGAAATGGGAGCCTTGCTACACTGATGGGCGGGATGTAAATTGCCAACAGCCACTCTGGAGAAGGGTACGGTGTGTCCTGAACCATCTAAAACACACAGCCTAGAGAGGATAGGGCACTTCCACGCATGGGGGTATAAAGTGGGAAAATTGAAAATCAGCAAGACACAAGCACCCCAAAGTTTAGGGATGCTCTGTTGACAAGGACCTCCACTTCATTCCACCTTAAATATCCCAGGAAAGCGAAAAATGGATAAAAAATTTGAGGTCCTTATGTACAATGGCATACCACTCAGCCATGAAATCAATGTCATAAGGCTAGTAGCAGCATGATGAGTGGATTTAGGTACGACAATTATAAGTGAAATAAGTCACACAGAAAAGGACACTTCTCATAAGGTGTCACTTATAGAGTGAATGTAAAAACCGTTACACTTGAACTGAATTACAAAACAGAACAGAGTCACACATGCAGAAAACACACTATGGCTGCTTAACGGGAAAGCGAGGTGGGGTGATACATAAAGCAAGAGTTTCAAATTAGCTCAGATACCGTTCCATAAACCCAATATGTAATAGACAAGACCTACTCCTTGCTCAGAGAACTGGACTCAACACGCCCGATTCACCGCACAAGAATATATCTGACTAGTAATAATCTTAAAACCTATGTATTGATATCTCTCTGTTACTGTGTCAAGTGGGTGTAAAGCGGCATAAACACAGCCGTGAAAAGCAGCTAAACCCCATTATAAAAATAAATTTCTTTTAAAAACCCATGAAACAAAGACAGTGAAAGAGAGAGAAATTCTTACACAATTCGTTCAGGGGCTGTGATGCAACCTGGATTGACCATATCTAGACCCACAGCTGGATGAGACATAAGGGTGGATACTCTTGGGGCTGAGAGGTTTGGTGAGGTTGGGTGAGCAAACGCAGACCCTTTAAAGTAATACTGCGTGCTACCCATCGCATGGGTCCCAAATCTCCAGGTTCAAGGGCATCTTCCTACATCGAAAACATGCATGAGAAACCAAGAAGATGGTACACCGTGTGTTGGGGAAAGGTTTCTAAAATGCACCTCATTTCTCATCTCCTTGTGCTCGGGTTCGCCATTCCAGCCACTTTAGTAGCAATCTCCCTACTTGGAGCATCAGCATCTTTAACCTCCTGTTCCGTACAAGTTGCAATTTGTCCTGAGTGTGAACGGGAAGACGGGGAACCAATGAGAGACTAGCTCTTGGTGTTGGGACAAGCACAGGTCACTCTATTTTCCAATCAGGAAGAAGAATTAACCACAGGCTCAGCCTGCCCCCTGGAACCAAAACAGGGCCTGAAGCCATCCTGCGCTTTTGCGGCCACCTCCCAAAAAAGCGAGTTGTAAAATGGAGCTTCAGGGCACTGCAATTCACAATCCTACAGAGATATAAATGATAACTCTCGTCCACAAATATATTGAGGGAAGGCAAAGACGAGGAATTGAAATCAAGGCAGAATTGCAGGAAACAGATTTCAGGAGGTAGATTCGAACCGCCTTTAAAGCACATGAAAAGCGCCAAAACGTTGACAATGATGCCCTTGGCCAAAAAGGGCGTGTGCGTTTTTTCCTGAATATATTCAGGAAAAAACGCATACGCCCTTTTTGGCCAACCAAGCAAACTGGAAAGTCAAATCAGCGATACAAAGAAGTCTCGCTTCCCATCGGTCAAAAGGGCCATGCTGAAAAAAGTGTCAAAACCAGAAATGCAGGACAGGCCATGGAGAAATGGGAGCCTGGCTACACTGATGGGCGGGATGTAAATTGCCAACAGCCACTCTGGAGAAGTGTACGGTGTGTCCTGAAACATCTAAAAAACACAGCTTAGAGAGCATAGGGCACTTCCACGCATGGGGGTATAAAGTGGGAAAATTAAAAATCAGCAAGACACAAGCACCCCAAAGTTTAGGGATGCTCTGTTGACAAGGACCTCCACTTCATTCCACCTTAAATATCCCAGGAAAGCGAAAAATGGATAAAAAATTTGAGGTCCTTATGTACAATGGCATACCACTCAGCCATGAAATCAATGTCATAAGGCTAGTAGCAGCATGATGAGTGGATTTAGGTACGACGATTCTAAGTGAAATAAGTCACACAGAAAAGGACACTTCTCATAAGGTGTCACTTATAGAGGGAATGTAAAAACCGTTACACTTGAACTGAATTACAAAACAGAACAGAGTCACACATGCAGAAAACACACTATGGCTGCTTAACTGGAAAGGTGAGGTGGGGTGATACATAAAACAAGAGTTTCAAATTAGCTCAGATACCGTTCCATAAACCCAATATGTAATAGACAAAACCTACTCCTTGCTCAGAGAACTGGATTCAACACGCCTGATTCACCGCACAAGAATATATCTGACTAGTAATAATCATAAAACCTATGAATTGATATCTCTCTGTTAGTGTGTCAAGTGGGTGTAAAGCGGCATAAACACAGCCGTGAAAAGCAGCTAAACCCCATTATAAAAATAAATTACTTTTAAAAACCCATGAAACAAAGACAGGGAAAGAGAGAGAAATTCTTACACAATTCGTTCAGGGGCTGTGATGCAACCTGGATTGACCATATCTAGACCCACAGCTGGATGAGACATAAGGGTGGACACTCTTGGGGCTGAGAGGTTTGGTGAAGTTGGGTGAGCAAACGCAGACCCTTTAAAGTAATACTGCGTGCTACCCATCGCATGGGTCCCAAATCTCCAGGTTCAAGGGCATCTTCCTACATCGAAAACAAGCATGAGAAACCCAGAAGATGGTACACCGTGTGATGGGGAAAGGTTTCTAAAACGCACCTCATTTCTCATCTCCTTGTGCTCGGGTTCGCCATTCCAGCCACTTTACTAGCAATCTCCCTACGTGGAGCATCAGCACCTTTAACCTCCTGTTCCGTACAGGTTGCAGTTTGTCCTGAGGATGAATGGGAAGACGGGGAACCAATGAGAGACTAGCTCTTGGTGTTGGGACAGGCACAGGTCACTGTATTTTCCCATCAAGAAGAAGAATTAACCACAGGCTCAGCCTGCCCCCCGGAACCAGAACAGGGCCTGAAGCCATCCTGCGCTTTTGCGGCCAGCTCCCAAAAAAGCGAGTTGTAAAATGGAGCTTCAGGGCACAGCAATTCACAAACCTGCAGAGTTATAAATGATAATTCTCGTCCACAAATATATTGAGGGAAGGCAAAGGAGAGGATTTGAAATCAAGGCAGAATTGCAGGAAACAGATTTCAGGAGGTAGATTCGAATCGCCTTTAAAGCACATGAAAAGCGGCAAAACGTTGACAATGATGCCCTTGGCCAAAAAGGGCGTATGCGTTTTTTCCTGAATATATTCAGGAAAAAACGCATACGCCCTTTTTGGCCAATGAAGCAACCTGGAAAGGCAAATCAGCGCTACAAAGAAGTCTCGCTTCCCATTGGTCAAAAGGGCCATTCTGAAAAAAGTGTCAAAACCAGAAATGCAGGACAGGCCATGGAGAAATGGGAGCCTTGCTACACTGATGGGCGGGATGTAAATTGCCATCAGCCACTCTGGAGAAGGGTACGGTGTGTCCTGAAACAGCTAAAAACACAGCTTAGAGAGCATAGGGCACTTCCACGCATGGGGGTATAAAGTGGGAAAATTAAAAATCAGCAAGACAAAAGCACCCCATAGTTTAGGGCTGCTCTTTTGACAAGGACCTCCACTTCATTCCACCTTAAATATCCCAGGAAAGCGAAAAATGGATAAAAAAGTTGTAGTCCTTATTTACAATGGAATATCACTCAGCCATGAAATCAATATCATAAGGCTAGTAGCAGCATGATGAGTGGATTTAGGTACGACGATTCTAAGTGAAATAAGTCACACAGAAAAGGACACTTCTCATAAGGTGTCACTTATAGAGGGAATGTAAAAACCGTTACACTTGAACTGAGTTACAAAACAGAACAGAGTCACACATGCAGAAAACACACTATGGCTGCTTAACGGGAAAGCGAGGTGGGGTGATACATAAAGCAAGAGTTTCAAATTAGCTCAGATACCGTTCCATAAACCCAATATGTAATAGACAAGACCTACTCCTTGCTCAGAAAACTGGACTCAACACGCCCGATTCACCGCACAAGAATATATCTGACTAGTAATAATTTTAAAACCTATGTATTGATATCTCTCTGTTAGTGTGTCAAGTGGGTGTAAAGCGGCATAAACACAGCCGTGAAAAGCAGCTAAACCCCATTATAAAAATAAATTACTTTTAAAAACCCATGAAACAAAGACAGGGAAAGAGAGAGAAATTCTAACACAATTCGTTCAGGGGCTTTGATGCAACCTGGATTGACCATATCTAGACCCACAGCTGGATGAGACATAAGGGTGGACACTCTTGGGGCTGAGAGGTTTGGTGAGGTTGGGTGAGCAAACACAGACCCTTTAAAGTAATACTGCGTGGTACCCATCGCATGGGTCCCAAATCTCCAGGTTCAAGGGCATCTTCCTACATCGAAAACATGCATGAGAAACCCAGAAGATGGTACACCGTGTAATGGGGAAAGGTTTCTAAAACGCACCTCATTTCTCATCTCCTTGTGCTCGGGTTTGCCATTCCAGCCACTTTACTAGCAATCTCCCTACTTGGAGCATCAGCACCTTTAACCTCCTGTTCTGTACAGGTTGCAATTTGTCCTGAGGATGAACGGGAAGACGGGGAACCAATGAGAGACTAGCTCTTGGTGTTGGGACAGGCCCAGGTCACTCTATTTTCCCATCAGGAAGAAGAATTAACCACAGGCTCAGCCTGCCCCCCGGAACCAGAACAGGGCCTGAAGCCATCCTGCGCTTTTGCGGCCACCTCCCAAAAAAGCGAGTTGTAAAATGGAGCTTCAGGGCACTGCAATTCACAAACCTGCAGAGTTATAAATGATAACTCTCGTCTACAAATATATTGAGTGAAGGCAAAGAAGAGGATTTGAAGTCAAGGCAGAATTTCAGGAAACAGATTTTAGGAGGTAGATTCGAATCGCCTTTAAAGCACATGAAAAGCGACAAAACGTTGACAATAATGCCCTTGGCCAAAAAGGGCGTATGCGTTTTTTCCTGAATATATTCAGGAAAAAACGCATACGCCCTTTTTGGCCAACCAAGCAACCTGAAAAGGCAAATCAGCGCTACAAAGAAGTCTCGCTTCCCATCGGTCAAAAGGGCCATGCTGAAAAAAGTGTCAAAACCAGAAATGCAGGACAGGCCATGGAGAAATGGGAGCCTTGCTACACTGATGGGCGGGATGTAAATTGCCAACAGCCACTCTGGAGAAGGGTACGGTGTGTCCTGAACCATCTAAAACACACAGCCTAGAGAGGATAGGGCACTTCCACGCATGGGGGTATAAAGTGGGAAAATTGAAAATCAGCAAGACACAAGCACCCCAAAGTTTAGGGATGCTCTGTTGACAAGGACCTCCACTTCATTCCACCTTAAATATCCCAGGAAAGCGAAAAATGGATAAAAAATGTGAGGTCCTTATGTACAATGGCATACCACTCAGCCATGAAATCAATGTCATAAGGCTAGTAGCAGCATGATGAGTGGATTTAGGTACGACGATTCTAAGTGAAATAAGTCACACAGAAAAGGACACTTCTCATAAGGTGTCACTTATAGAGGGAATGTAAAAACCGTTACACTTGAACTGAATTACAAAACAGAACAGAGTGACACATGCAGAAAACACACTATTGCTGCGTAACGGGAAAGGGGAGGTGGGGAGATACATAAAACAAGAGTTTCAAATTAGATCAGATACCGTTCCATAAACCCAATATGTAACAGACAAGACCTACTCCTTGCTCAGAGAACTGGACTGAACACGCCCGATTCACCGCACAAGAATATATCTGACTAGTAATAATCTTAAAACCTATGTATTGATATCTCTCTGTTAGTGTGTCAAGTGGGTGTAAAGCGGCATAAACACAGCCGTGAAAAGCAGCTAAACCCCATTATAAAAATAAATTACTTTTAAAAACCCATGAAACAAAGACAGGGAAAGAGAGAGAAATTCTTACACAATTCGTTCAGGGGCTTTGATGCAACCTGGATTGACCATATCTAGACCCACAGCTGGATGAGACATAAGGGTGGACACTCTTGGGGCTGAGAGGTTTGGTGAGGTTGGGTGAGCAAACACAGACCCTTTAAAGTAATACTGCGTGGTACCCATCGCATGGGTCCCAAATCTCCAGGTTCAAGGGCATCTTCCTACATCGAAAACATGCATGAGAAACCCAGAAGATGGTACACCGTGTGATGGGGAAAGGTTTCTAAAACGCACCTCATTTCTCATCTACTTGTGCTCGGGTTCGCCATTCCAGCCACTTTACTAGCAATCGCCCTACGTGGAGCATCAGCACCTTTAACCTCCTGTTCCGTACAGGTTGCAATTTGTCCTGAGGATGAATGGGAAGACGGGGAACCAATGAGAGACTAGCTCTTGGTGTTGGGACAGGCACAGGTCACTCTATTTTCCCACCAAGAAGAAGAATTAAACACAGGCTCAGCATGCCCCCCGGAACCAGAACAGGGCCTGAAGCCATCCTGCGCTTTTGTGGCGAGCTCCCAAAAAAGCGAGTTGTAAAATGGAGCTTCAGGGCACTGCAATTCACAAACCTGCAGAGTTATAAATGATAACTCTCGTCCACAAATATATTGAGGGAAGGCAAAGAAGAGGATTTGAAATCAAGGCAGAATTGCAGGAAACAGATTTCAGGAGGTAGATTCGAATCGCCTTTAAAGCACATGAAAAGCGGCAAAACGTTGACAATGATGCCCTTGGCCAAAAAGGGCGTATGCGTTTTTTCCTGAATATATTCAGGAAAAAACGCATACGCCCTTTTTGGCCAACCAAGCAACCTGGAAAGGCAAATCAGCGCTACAAAGAAGTCTCGCTTCCCATCGGTCAAAAGGGCCATGCTGAAAAAAGTTTCAAAACCAGAAATGCAGGACAGGCCATAGAGAAATGGGAGCCTTGCTACACTGATGGGCGGGATGTAAATTGCCAACAGCCACTCTGGAGAAGGGTACGGTGTGTCCTGAAACAGCTAAAAACACAGCTTAGAGAGCATAGGGCACTTCCACGCATGGGGGGATAAAGTGGGAAAATTAAAAATCAGCAAGACACAAGCACCCCATAGTTTAGGGCTGCTCTGTTGACAAGGACCTCCACTTCATTCCACCTTAAATATCCCAGGAAAGCGAAAAATGGATAAAAAAGTTGTAGTCCTTATTTAAAATGGAATATCACACAGCCATGAAATCAATATCATAAGGCTAGTAGCAGCATGATGAGTGGATTTAGGTACGACAATTCTAAGTGAAATAAGTCACACAGAAAAGGACACTTCTCATAAGGTGTCACTTATAGAGGGAATGTAAAAACCGTTACACTTGAACTGAATTACAAAACAGAAGAGAGTCACACATGCAGAAAACACACTATGGCTGCTTAACGGGAAAGCGAGGTGGGGTGATACATAAAGCAAGAGTTTCAAATTAGCTCAGATACCGTTCCATAAACCCAATATGTAATAGACAAGACCTACTCCTTGCTCAGAGAACTGGACTCAACACGCCCGATTCACCGCACAAGAATATATCTGACTAGTAATAATCTTAAAACCTATGTATTGATATCTCTCTGTTAGTGTGTCTAGTGGGTGTAAAGCGGCATAAACACAGCCGTGAAAAGCAGCTAAACCCCATTATAAAAATAAATTTCTTTTAAAAACCCATGAAACAAAGACAGTGAAAGAGAGAGAAATTCTTACACAATTCGTTCAGGGGCTGTGATGCAACCTGGATTGACCATATCTAGACCCACAGCTGGATGAGACATAAGGGTGGATACTCTTGGGGCTGAGAGGTTTGGTGAGGTTGGGTGAGCAAACGCAGACCCTTTAAAGTAATACTGCGTGCTACCCATCGCATGGGTCCCAAATCTCCAGGTTCAAGGGCATCTTCCTACATCGAAAACATGCATGAGAAACCAAGAAGATGGTACACCGTGTGTTGGGGAAAGGTTTCTAAAATGCACCTCATTTCTCATCTCCTTGTGCTCGGGTTCGCCATTCCAGCCACTTTAGTAGCAATCTCCCTACATGGAGCATCAGCATCTTTAACCTCCTGTTCCGTACAGGTTGCAATTTGTCCTGAGGATGAACGGGAAGACGGGGAACCAATGAGAGACCAGCTCTTGGTGTTGGGACAGGCACAGGTCACTCTATTTTACCATCAGGAAGAAGAATTAACCACAGGCTCAGCCTGCCCCCCGGAACCAGAACAGGGCCTGAAGCCATCCTGCGCTTTTGCGGCCACCTCCCAAAAAAGCGAGTTGTAAAATGGAGCTTCAGGGCACTGCAATTCACAATCCTACAGAGTTATAAATGATAACTCTCGTCCACAAATATATTGAGGGAAGGCAAAGACGAGGAATTGAAATCAAGGCAGAATTGCAGGAAACAGATTTCAGGAGGTAGATTGGAATCGCCTTTAAAGCACATGAAAAGCGCCAAAACGTTGACAATGATGCCCTTGGCCAAAAAGGGCGTATGCGTTTTTTCCTGAATATATTCAGGAAAAAACGCATACGCCCTTTTTGGCCAACCAAGCAACCTGGAAAGGCCAATCAGCGCTACAAAGAAGTCTCGCTTCCCATCAGTCAAAAGGGCCATGCTGAAAAAAGTGTCAAAACCAGAAATGCAGGACAGGCCATGGAGAAATGGGAGCCTTGCTACACTGATGGGCGGGATGTAAATTGCCAACAGCCACTCTGGAGAAGTGTACGGTGTGTCCTGAAACAGCTAAAAACACAGCTTAGAGAGCATAGGGCACTTCCACGCATGGGGGTATAAAGTGGGAAAATTAAAAATCAGCAAGACACAAGCACCCCATAGTTTAGGGCTGCTGTTTTGACAAGGACCTCCACTTCATTCCACCTTAAATATCCCAGGAAAGCGAAAAATGGATAAAAAAGTTGTAGTCCTTATTTACAATGGAATATCACTCAGCCATGAAATCAATATCATAAGGCTAGTAGCAGCATGATGAGTGGATTTAGGTACGACAATTCTAAGTGAAATAAGTCACACAGAAAAGGACACTTCTCATAAGGTGTCACTTATAGAGGGAATGTAAAAACCGTTACACTTGAACTGAATTACAAAACAGAACAGAGTCACACATGCAGAAAACACACTATGGCTGCTTAACTGGAAAGGTGAGGTGGGGTGATACATAAAACAAGAGTTTCAAATTAGCTCAGATACCGTTCCATAAACCCAATATGTTATAGACAAAACCTACTCCTTGCTCAGAGAACTGGACTCAACACGCCCGATTCACCGCACAAGAATATATCTGACTAGTAATAATCTTAAAACCTATGTATTGATATCTCTCTGTTAGTGTGTCAAGTGGGTGTAAAGCGGCATAAACACAGCCGTGAAAAGCAGCTAAACCCCATTATAAAAATAAATTACTTTTAAAAACCCATGAAACAAAGACAGGGAAAGAGAGAGAAATTCTTACACAATTCGTTCAGGGGCTTTGATGCAACCTGGATTGACCATATCTAGACCCACAGCTGGATGAGACATAAGGGTGGACACTCTTGGGGCTGAGAGGTTTGGTGAGGTTGGGTGAGCAAACACAGACCCTTTAAAGTAATACTGCGTGCTACCCATCGCATGGGTCCCAAATCTCCAGGTTCAAGGGCATCTTCCTACATCGAAAACATGCATGAGAAACCCAGAAGATGGTACACCGTGTGATGGGGAAAGGTTTCTAAAACGCACCTCATTTCTCATCTCCTTGTGCTCGGGTCTGCCATTCCAGCCACTTTACTAGCAATCTCCCTACTTGGAGCATCAGCACCTTTAACCTCCTGTTCTGTACAGGTTGCAATTTGTCCTGAGGATGAACGGGAAGACGGGGAACCAATGAGAGACTAGCTCTTGGTGTTGGGACAGGCCCAGGTCACTCTATTTTCCCATCAGGAAGAAGAATTAACCACAGGCTCAGCCTGCCCCCCGGAACCAGAACAGGGCCTGAAGCCATCCTGCGCTTTTGCGGCCACCTCCAAAAAAAGCGAGTTGTAAAATGGAGCTTCAGGACACTGCAATTCACAAACCTGCAGAGTTATAAATGATAACTCTCGTCCACAAATATATTGAGTGAAGGCAAAGAAGAGGATTTGAAGTCAAGGCAGAATTTCAGGAAACAGATTTTAGGAGGTAGATTCGAATCGCCTTTAAAGCACATGAAAAGCGACAAAACGTTGACAATGATGCCCTTGGCCAAAAAGGGCGTATGCGTTTTTTCCTGAATATATTCAGGAAAAAACGCATACGCCCTTTTTGGCCAACCAAGCAACCTGGAAAGGCAAATCAGCGCTACAAAGAAGTCTCGCTTCCCATCGGTCAAAAGGGCCATGCTGAAAAAAGTTTCAAAACCAGAAATGCAGGACAGGCCATAGAGAAATGGGAGCCTTGCTACACTGATGGGCGGGATGTAAATTGCCAACAGCCACTCTGGAGAAGGGTACGGTGTGTCCGGAAACAGCTAAAAACACAGCTTAGAGAGCATAGGGCACTTCCACGCATGGGGGTATAAAGTGGGAAAATTAAAAATCAGCAAGACACAAGCACCCCATAGTTTAGGGCTGCTCTTTTGACAAGGACCTCCACTTCATTCCACCTTAAATATCCCAGGAAAGCGAAAAATGGATAAAAAAGTTGTAGTCCTTATTTACAATGGAATATCACTCAGCCATGAAATCAATATCATAAGGCTAGTAGCAGCATGATGAGTGGATTTAGGTACGACGATTCTAAGTGAAATAAGTCACACAGAAAAGGACATTCTCATAAGGTGTCACTTATAGGGGGAATGTAAAAACCGTTACACTTGAACTGAATTACAAAACAGAACAGAGTCACACATGCAGAAAACACACTATGGCTGCTTAACTGGAAAGGTGAGGTGGGGTGATACATAAAACAAGAGTTTCAAATTAGCTCAGATACCGTTCCATAAATCCAATATGTTATAGACAAAACCTACTCCTTGCTCAGAGAACTGGACTCAACACGCCTGATTCACCGCACAAGAATATACCTGACTAGTAATAATCTTAAAACCTATGAATTGATATCTCTCTGTTAGTGTGTCAAGTGGGTGTGAAGCGGCATAAACACAGCCGTGAAAAGCAGCTAAAGCCCATTATAAAAATAAATTACTTTTAAAAACCCATGAAACAAAGACAGTGAAAGAGAGAGAAATTCTTACACAATTCGTTCAGGGGCTGTGATGCAACCTGGATTGACCATATCTAGACCCACAGCTGGATGAGACATAAGGGTGGATACTCTTGGGGCTGAGAGGTTTGGTGAGGTTGGGTGAGCAAACGCAGACCCTTTAAAGTAATACTGTGTGCTACCCATAGCATGGGTCCCAAATCTCCAGGTTAAAGGGCATCTTCCTACATCGAAAACATGCATGAGAAACCAAGAAGATGGTACACCGTGTGTTGGGGAAAGGTTTCTAAAATGCACCTCATTTCTCATCTCCTTGTGCTCGGGTTCGCCTTTCCAGCCACTTTAGTAGCAATCTCCCTATTTGGAGCATCAGCATCTTTAACCTCCTGTTCCGTACAGGTTGCAATTTGTCCTGAGGATGAACGGGAAGACGGGGAACCAATGAGAGACTAGCTCTTGGTGTTGGGACAGGCACAGGTCACTCTATTTTCCCATCAGGAAGAAGAATTAACAACAGGCTCAGCCTGCCCCCCGGAACCAGAACAGGGCATGAAGCCATCCTGCCCTTTTGCGGCCACCTCCCAAAAAAGCGAGTTGTAAAATGGAGCTTCAGGGCACTGCAATTCACAATCCTACAGAGTTATAAATGATAACTCTCGTCCACAAATATATTGAGGGAAGGCAAAGACGAGGAATTGAAATCAAGGCAGAATTGCAGGAAACAGATTTCAGGAGGTAGATTCGAATCGCCTTTAAAGCACATGAAAAGCGCCAAAATGTTGACAATGATGCCCTTGGCCAAAAAGGGCGTATGCGTTTTTTCCTGAATATATTCAAGAAAAAACGCATACGCCCTTTTTGGCAACCAAGCAACCTGGAAAGGCAAATCAGCGCTACAAAGAAGTCTCGCTTCCCATCGGTCAAAAGGGCCATGCTGAAAAAAGTGTCAAAACCAGAAATGCAGGACAGGCCATGGAGAAATGGGAGCCTTGCTACACTGATGGGCGGGATGTAAATTGCCAACAGCCACTCTGGAGAAGTGTACGGTGTGTCCTGAAACATCTAAAAAACACAGCTTAGAGAGCATAGGGCACTTCCACGCATGGGGGTATGAAGTGGGAAAATTAAAAATCAGCAAGACACAAGCACCCCAAAGTTTAGGGATGCTCTGTTGACAAGGACCTCCACTTCATTCCACCTTAAATATCCCAGGAAAGCGAAAAATGGATAAAAAATTTGAGGTCCTTATGTACAATGGCATACCACTCAGCCATGAAATCAATGTCATAAGGCTAGTAGCAGCATGACGAGTGGATTTAGGTACGACGATTCTAAGTGAAATAAGTCACACAGAAAAGGACACTTCTCATAAGGTGTCACTTATAGAGGGAATGTAAAAACCGTTACACTTGAACTGAATTACAAAACAGAACAGAGTCACACATGCAGAAAACACACTATTGCTGCGTAACGGGAAAGGTGAGGTGGGGTGATACATAAAGCAAGAGTTTCAAATTAGCTCAGATACCGTTCCATAAACCCAATATGTAATAGACAAGACCTACTTCTTGCTCAGAGAACTGGACTCAACACGCCCGATTCACCGCACAAGAATATATCTGACTAGTAATAATCTTAAAACCTATATATTGATATCTCTCTGTTAGTGTGTCTAGTGGGTGTAAAGCGGCATAAACACAGCCGTGAAAAGCAGCTAAACCCCATTATAAAAATAAATTACTTTTAAAAACCCATGAAACAAAGACAGTGAAAGAGAGAGAAATTCTTACACAATTCGTTCAGGGGCTGTGATGCAACCTGGATTGACCATATCTAGACCCACAGCTGGATGAGACATAAGGGTGGATACTCTTGGGGCTGAGAGGTTTGGTGAGGTTGGGTGAGCAAACGCAGACCCTTTAAAGTAATACTGCGTGCTACCCATCGCATGGGTCCCAAATCTCCAGGTTCAAGGGCATCTTCCTACATCGAAAACATGCATGAGAAACCAAGAAGATGGTACACCGTGTGTTGGGGAAAGGTTTCTAAAATGCACCTCATTTCTCATCTCCTTGTGCTCGGGTTCGCCATTCCAGCCACTTTAGTAGCAATCTCCCTACTTGGAGCATCAGCATCTTTAACCTCCTGGTCCGTACAGGTTGCAATTTGTCCTGAGGATGAACGGGAAGACGGGGAACCAATGAGAGACTAGCTCTTGGTGTTGGGACAGGCACAGGTCACTCTATTTTCCCATCAGGAAGAAGAATTAACCACAGGCTCAGCCTGCCCCCCGGAACCAGAACAGGGCCTGAAGCCATCCTGCGCTTTTGCGGCCACCTCCCAAAAAAGCGAGTTGTAAAATGGAGCTTCAGGGCACTGCAATTCACAATTCTACAGAGTTATAAATGATAACTCTCGTCCACAAATATATTGAGGGAAGGCAAAGACGAGGAATTGAAATCAAGGCAGAATTGCAGGAAACAGATTTCAGGAGGTAGATTGGAATCGCCTTTAAAGCACATGAAAAGCGCCAAAACGTTGACAATGATGCCCTTGGCCAAAAAGGGCGTATGCGTTTTTTCCTGAATATATTCAGGAAAAAACGCATACGCCCTTTTTGGCCAACCAAGCAACCTGGAAAGGCCAATCAGCGCTACAAAGAAGTCTCGCTTCCCATCGGTCAAAAGGGCCATGCTGAAAAAAGTGTCAAAACCAGAAATGCAGGACAGGCCATGGAGAAATGGGAGCCTTGCTACACTGATGGGCGGGATGTAAATTGCCAACAGCCACTCTGGAGAAGTGTACGGTGTGTCCTGAAACATCTAAAAAACACAGCTTAGAGAGCATAGGGCACTTCCACGCATGGGGGTATAAAGTGGGAAAATTAAAAATCAGCAAGACACAAGCACCCCAAAGTTTAGGGCTGCTCTGTTGACAAGGACCTCCACTTCATTCCACCTTAAATATCCCAGGAAAGCGAAAAATGGATAAAAAATTTGAGGTCCTTATGTACAATGGCATACCACTCAGCCATGAAATCAATGTCATAAGGCTAGTAGCAGCATGATGAGTGGATTTAGGTACGGCGATTCTAAGTGAAATAAGTCACACAGAAAAGGACACTTCTCATAAGGTGTCACTTATAGAGGGAATGTAAAAACCGTTACACTTGAACTGAATTACAAAACAGAACAGAGTCACACATGCAGAAAACACACTATGGCTGCTTAACAGGAAAGGTGAGGTGGGGTGATACATAAAACAAGAGTTTCAAATTAGCTCAGATACCGTTCCATAAACCCAATATGTAATAGACAAGACCTACTCCTTGCTCAGAGAACTGGACTCAACACGCCTGATTCACCGCACAAGAATATATCTGACTAGTAATAATCTTAAAACCTATGTATTGATATCTCTCTGTTAGTGTGTCAAGTGGGTGTAAAGCGGCATAAACACAGCCGTGAAAAGCAGCTAAACCCCATTATAAAAATAAATTACTTTTAAAAACCCATGAAACAAAGACAGGGAAAGAGAGAGAAATTCTTACACAATTCGTTCAGGGGCTGTGATGCAACCTGGATTGACCATATCTAGACCCACAGCTGGATGAGACATAAGGGTGGACACTCTTGGGGCTGAGAGGTTTGGTGAAGTTGGGTGAGCAAACCCAGACCCTTTAAAGTAATACTGCGTGCTACCCGTCCCATGGGTCCCAAATCTCCAGGTTCAAGGGCATCTTCCTACATCGAAAACCGGCATAAGAAACCCAGAAAATGGTACACCGTGTGATGGGGAAAGGTTTCTAAAACGCACCTCATTTCTCATCTCCTTGTGCTCGGGTTCGCCATTCCAGCCACTTTACTAGCAATCTCCCTACTTGGAGCATCAGCACCTTTAACCTCCTGTTCCGTACAGGTTGCAATTTGTCCTGAGGATGAATGGGAAGACGGGGAACCAATGAGAGACTAGCTCCTGGTGTTGGGACAGGCACAGGTCACTCTATTTTCCCATCAGGAAGAAGAATTAACCACAGGCTCACCCTGCCAACCGGAACCAGAACAGGGCTTGAAGCCATCCTGCGCTTTTGCGGCCAGCTCCCAAAAAAGCGAGTTCTAAAATGGAGCTTCAGGGCACAGCAATTCACAAACCTGCAGAGTTATAAATGATAACTCTCGTCCACAAATATATTGAGGGAAGGCAAAGAAGAGGATTTGAAATCAAGGCAGAATTGCAGGAAACAGATTTCAGGAGGTAGATTCGAATCGCCTTTAAAGTACATGAAAAGCGGCAAAACGTTGACAATGATGCCCTTGGCCAAAAAGTGCGTATGCGTTTTTTCCTGAATATATTCAGGAAAAAACGCATACGCCCCTTTTGGCCAACCAAGCAACCTGGAAAGGCAAATCAGCGCTACAAAGAAGTCTCGCTTCCCTTCGGTCAAAAGGGCCATGCTGAAAAAAGTTTCAAAACCAGAAATGCAGGACAGGCCATGGAGAAATGGGAGCCTTGCTACACTGATGGGCGGGATGTAAATTGCCAACAGCCAGTCTGGAGAAGGGTACGGTGTGTCCTGAAACATCTAAAAAACACAGCTTAGAGAGCATAGGGCACTTCCACGCATGGGGGGATAAAGTGGGAAAATTGAAAATCAGCAAGACACAAGCACCCCAAAGTTTAGGGCTGCTCTGTTGACAAGGACCTCCACTTCATTCCACCTTAAATATCCCAGGAAAGCGAAAAATGGATAAAAAAGTTGTGGTCCTTATGTACAATGGAATATCACTCAGCCATGAAATCAATATCATAAGGCTAGTAGCAGCATGATGAGTGGATTTAGGTACGAAGATTCTAAGTGAAATAAGTCACACAGAAAAGGACACTTCTCATAAGGTGTCACTTATAGAGGGAATGTAAAAACCGTTACACTTGAACTGAATTACAAAACAGAACAGAGTCACACATGCAGAAAACACACTATGGCTGCTTAACAGGAAAGGTGAGGTGGGGTGATACATAAAACAAGAGTTTCAAATTAGCTCAGATACCGTTCCATAAACCCAATATGTAATAGACAAGACCTACTCCTTGCTCAGAGAACTGGACTCAACACGCCTGATTCACCGCACAAGAATATATCTGACTAGTAATAATCTTAAAACCTATGTATTGATATCTCTCTGTTAGTGTGTCAAGTGGGTGTAAAGCGGCATAAACACAGCCGTGAAAAGCAGCTAAACCCCATTATAAAAATAAATTACTTTTAAAAACCCATGAAACAAAGACAGTGAAAGAGAGAGAAATTCTTAGACAATTCGTTCAGGGGCTGTGATGCAACCTGGATTGACCATATCTAGACCCACAGCTGGATGAGACATAAGGGTGGACACTCTTGGGGCTGAGAGGTTTGGTGAAGTTGGGTGAGCAAACCCAGACCCTTTAAAGTAATACTGCGTGCTACCCGTCCCATGGGTCCCAAATCTCCAGGTTCAAGGGCATCTTCCTACATCGAAAACAGGCATGAGAAACCCAGAAGATGGTACACCATGTGATGGGGAAAGGTTTCTAAAACGCACCTCATTTCTCATCTCCTTGTGCTCGGGTTCGCCATTCCAGCCACTTTACTAGCAATCTCCCTACGTGGAGCATCAGCACCTTTAACCTCCTGTTCCGTACAGGTTGCAATTTGTCCTGAGGATGAACGGGAAGACGGGGAACCAATGAGAGACTAGCTCTTGGTGTTGGGACAGGCACAGGTCACTCTATTTTCCCATCAGGAAGAAGAATTAACCACAGGCTCAGCCTGCCCCCAGGAACCAGAACAGGGCCTGAAGCCATCCTGCGCTTTTGCGGCCAGCTCCCAAAAAAGCGAGTTGTAAAATGGAGCTTCAGGGCACTGCAATTCACAAACCTGCAGAGTTATAAATGATAACTCTCGTCCACAAATATATTGAGGGAAGGCAAAGAAGAGGATTTGAAGTCAAGGCAGAATTGCAGGAAACAGATTTCAGGAGGTAGATTCGAATCGCCTTTAAAGCACATGAAAAGCGGCAAAACGTTGACAATGATGCCCTTGGCCAAAAAGGGCGTATGCGTTTTTTCCTGAATATATTCAGGAAAAAACGCATACGCACTTTTTGGCCAACCAAGCAACCTGGAAAGGCAAATCAGCGCTACAAAGAAGTCTCGCTTCCCATTGGTCAAAAGGGCCATGCTGAAAAAAGTTTCAAAACCAGAAATGCAGGACAGGCCATAGAGAAATGGGAGCCTTGCTACACTGATGGGCGGGATGTAAATTGCCAACAGCCACTCTGGAGAAGGGTACGGTGTGTCCTGAAACAGCTAAAAACACAGCTTAGAGAGCCTAGGGCACTTCCACGCATGGGGGTATAAAGTGGGAAAATTAAAAATCAGCAAGACACAAGCACCCCATAGTTTAGGGCTGCTCTTTTGACAAGGACCTCCACTTCATTCCACCTTAAATATCCCAGGAAAGCGAAAAATGGATAAAAAAGTTGTAGTCCTTATTTACAATGGAATATCACTCAGCCATGAAATCAATATCATAAGGCTAGTAGCAGCATGATGAGTGGATTTAGGTACGACGATTCTAAGTGAAATAAGTCACACAGAAAAGGACACTTCTCATAAGGTGTCACTTATAGAGGGAATGTAAAAACCGTTACACTTGAACTGAATTACAAAACAGAACAGAGTCACACATGCAGAAAACACACTATGGCTGCTTAACTGGAAAGGTGAGGTGGGGTGATACATAAAACAAGAGTTTCAAATTAGCTCAGATACCGTTCCATAAACCCAATATGTTATAGACAAAACCTACTCCTTGCTCAGAGAACTGGACTCAACACGCCTGATTCACCGCACAAGAATATATCTGACTAGTAATAATCTTAAAACCTATGAATTGATATCTCTCTGTTAGTGTGTCAAGTGGGTGTAAAGCGGCATAAACACAGCCGTGAAAAGCAGCTAAAGCCCATTATAAAAATAAATTACTTTTAAAAACCCATGAAACAAAGACAGTGAAAGAGAGAGAAATTCTTACACAATTCGTTCAGGGGCTGTGATGCAACCTGGATTGACCATATCTAGACCCACAGCTGGATGAGACATAAGGGTGGACTCTCTTGGGGCTGAGAGGTTTGGTGAAGGTGGGTGAGCAAACGCAGACCCTTTAAAGTAATACTGCCTGCTACCCATCGCATGGGTCCCAAATCTCCAGGTTCAAGGGCATCTTCCTACATCGAAAACAGGCATGAGAAACCCAGAAGATGGTACACCGTGTGATTGGGAAATGTTTCTAAAACGCACCTCATTTCTCATCTCCTTGTGCTCGGGTTCGCCATTCCAGCCACTTTACTAGCAATCTCCCTACGTGGAGCATCAGCACCTTTAACCTCCTGTTCCGTACAGGTTGCAATTTGTCCTGAGGATGAATGGGAAGACGGGGAACCAATGAGAGACTAGCTCTTGGTGTTGGGACAGGCACAGGTCACTCTATTTTCCCATCAGGAAGAAGAATTAACCACAGGCTCAGCCTGACCCCCGGAACCAGAACAGGGCCTGAAGCCATCCTGCGCTTTTGCGGCCAGCTCCCAAAAAAGCGAGTTCTAAAATGGAGCTTCAGGGCACAGCAATTCACAAACCTGCAGAGTTATAAATGATAACTCTCGTCCACAAATATATTGAGGGAAGGCAAAGAAGAGGATTTGAAATCAAGGCAGAATTGCAGGAAACAGATTTCAGGAGGTAGATTCGAATCGCCTTTAAAGCACATGAAGAGCGGCAAAACGTTGACAATGATGCCCTTGGCCAAAAAGGGCGTATGCGTTTTTTCCTGAATATATTCAGGAAAAAACGCATACGCCCTTTTTGGCCAACCAAGCAACCTGGAAAGGCAAATCAGCGCTACAAAGAAGTCTCGCTTCCCATCGGTCAAAAGGGCCATGCTGAAAAAAGTTTCAAAACCAGAAATGCAGGACAGGCCATGGAGAAATGGGAGCCTTGCTACACTGATGGGTGGGATGTAAATTTCCAACAGCCAGTCTGGAGAAGGGTACGGTGTGTCCTGAAACAGCTAAAAAACACAGCTTAGAGAGCATAGGGCACTTCCACGCATGGGGGTATAAAGTGGGAAAATTAAAAATCAGCAAGACACAAGCACCCCAAAGTTTAGGGCTGCTCTGTTTACAAGGACCTCCACTTCATTCCACCTTAAATATCCCAGGAAAGCGAAAAATGGATAAAAAAGTTGTAGACCTTATGTACAATGGAATATCACTCAGCCATGAAATCAATATCATAAGGCTAGTTGCAGAATGATGAGTGGATTTAGGTACGACGATTCTAAGTGAAATAAGTCACACAGAAAAGGACACTTCTCATAAGGTGTCACTTATAGAGGGAATGTAAAAACCGTTACACTTGAACTGAATTACAAAACAGAACAGAGTCACACATGCAGAAAACACACTATGGCTGCTTAACAGGAAAGGTGAGGTGGGGTGATACATAAAACAAGAGTTTCAAATTAGCTCAGATACCGTTCCATAAACCCAATATGTAATAGACAAGACCTACTCCTTGCTCAGAGAACTGGACTCAACACGCCTGATTCACCGCACAAGAATATATCTGACTAGTAATAATCTTAAAACCTATGTATTGATATCTCTCTGTTAGTGTGTCAAGTGGGTGTAAAGCGGCATAAACACAGCCGTGAAAAGCAGCTAAACCCCATTATAAAAATAAATTACTTTTAAAAACCCATGAAACAAAGACAGGGAAAGAGAGAGAAATTCTTACACAATTCGTTCAGGGGCTGTGATGCAACCTGGATTGACCATATCTAGACCCACAGCTGGATGAGACATAAGGGTGGACACTCTTGGGGCTGAGAGGTTTGGTGAAGTTGGGTGAGCAAACCCAGACCCTTTAAAGTAATACTGCGTGCTACCCGTCCCATGGGTCCCAAATCTCCAGGTTCAAGGGCATCTTCCTACATCGAAAACCGGCATAAGAAACCCAGAAAATGGTACACCGTGTGATGGGGAAAGGTTTCTAAAACGCACCTCATTTCTCATCTCCTTGTGCTCGGGTTCGCCATTCCAGCCACTTTACTAGCAATCTCCCTACTTGGAGCATCAGCACCTTTAACCTCCTGTTCCGTACAGGTTGCAATTTGTCCTGAGGATGAATGGGAAGACGGGGAACCAATGAGAGACTAGCTCCTGGTGTTGGGACAGGCACAGGTCACTCTATTTTCCCATCAGGAAGAAGAATTAACCACAGGCTCACCCTGCCAACCGGAACCAGAACAGGGCTTGAAGCCATCCTGCGCTTTTGCGGCCAGCTCCCAAAAAAGCGAGTTCTAAAATGGAGCTTCAGGGCACAGCAATTCACAAACCTGCAGAGTTATAAATGATAACTCTCGTCCACAAATATATTGAGGGAAGGCAAAGAAGAGGATTTGAAATCAAGGCAGAATTGCAGGAAACAGATTTCAGGAGGTAGATTCGAATCGCCTTTAAAGTACATGAAAAGCGGCAAAACGTTGACAATGATGCCCTTGGCCAAAAAGTGCGTATGCGTTTTTTCCTGAATATATTCAGGAAAAAACGCATACGCCCCTTTTGGCCAACCAAGCAACCTGGAAAGGCAAATCAGCGCTACAAAGAAGTCTCGCTTCCCTTCGGTCAAAAGGGCCATGCTGAAAAAAGTTTCAAAACCAGAAATGCAGGACAGGCCATGGAGAAATGGGAGCCTTGCTACACTGATGGGCGGGATGTAAATTGCCAACAGCCAGTCTGGAGAAGGGTACGGTGTGTCCTGAAACATCTAAAAAACACAGCTTAGAGAGCATAGGGCACTTCCACGCATGGGGGGATAAAGTGGGAAAATTGAAAATCAGCAAGACACAAGCACCCCAAAGTTTAGGGCTGCTCTGTTGACAAGGACCTCCACTTCATTCCACCTTAAATATCCCAGGAAAGCGAAAAATGGATAAAAAAGTTGTGGTCCTTATGTACAATGGAATATCACTCAGCCATGAAATCAATATCATAAGGCTAGTAGCAGCATGATGAGTGGATTTAGGTACGACGATTCTAAGTGAAATAAGTCACACAGAAAAGGACACTTCTCATAAGGTGTCACTTATAGAGGGAATGTAAAAACCGTTACACTTGAACTGAATTACAAAACAGAACAGAGTCACACATGCAGAAAACACACTATGGCTGCTTAACAGGAAAGGTGAGGTGGGGTGATACATAAAACAAGAGTTTCAAATTAGCTCAGATACCGTTCCATAAACCCAATATGTAATAGACAAGACCTACTCCTTGCTCAGAGAACTGGACTCAACACGCCTGATTCACCGCACAAGAATATATCTGACTAGTAATAATCTTAAAACCTATGTATTGATATCTCTCTGTTAGTGTGTCAAGTGGGTGTAAAGCGGCATAAACACAGCCGTGAAAAGCAGCTAAACCCCATTATAAAAATAAATTACTTTTAAAAACCCATGAAACAAAGACAGTGAAAGAGAGAGAAATTCTTAGACAATTCGTTCAGGGGCTGTGATGCAACCTGGATTGACCATATCTAGACCCACAGCTGGATGAGACATAAGGGTGGACATTCTTGGGGCTGAGAGGTTTGGTGAAGTTGGGTGAGCAAACCCAGACCCTTTAAAGTAATACTGCGTGCTACCCGTCCCATGGGTCCCAAATCTCCAGGTTCAAGGGCATCTTCCTACATCGAAAACAGGCATGAGAAACCCAGAAGATGGTACACCATGTGATGGGGAAAGGTTTCTAAAACGCACCTCATTTCTCATCTCCTTGTGCTCGGGTTCGCCATTCCAGCCACTTTACTAGCAATCTCCCTACGTGGAGCATCAGCACCTTTAACCTCCTGTTCCGTACAGGTTGCAATTTGTCCTGAGGATGAACGGGAAGACGGGGAACCAATGAGAGACTAGCTCTTGGTGTTGGGACAGGCACAGGTCACTCTATTTTCCCATCAGGAAGAAGAATTAACCACAGGCTCAGCCTGCCCCCAGGAACCAGAACAGGGCCTGAAGCCATCCTGCGCTTTTGCGGCCAGCTCCCAAAAAAGCGAGTTGTAAAATGGAGCTTCAGGGCACTGCAATTCACAAACCTGCAGAGTTATAAATGATAACTCTCGTCCACAAATATATTGAGGGAAGGCAAAGAAGAGGATTTGAAGTCAAGGCAGAATTGCAGGAAACAGATTTCAGGAGGTAGATTCGAATCGCCTTTAAAGCACATGAAAAGCGGCAAAACGTTGACAATGATGCCCTTGGCCAAAAAGGGCGTATGCGTTTTTTCCTGAATATATTCAGGAAAAAACGCATACGCCCTTTTTGGCCAACCAAGCAACCTGGAAAGGCAAATCAGCGCTACAAAGAAGTCTCGCTTCCCATCGGTCAAAAGGGCCATGCTGAAAAAAGTTTCAAAACCAGAAATGCAGGACAGGCCATAGAGAAATGGGAGCCTTGCTACACTGATGGGCGGGATGTAAATTGCCAACAGCCACTCTGGAGAAGGGTACGGTGTGTCCTGAAACAGCTAAAAACACAGCTTAGAGAGCCTAGGGCACTTCCACGCATGGGGGTATAAAGTGGGAAAATTAAAAATCAGCAAGACACATGCACCCCATAGTTTAGGGCTGCTCTTTTGACAAGGACCTCCACTTCATTCCACCTTAAATATCCCAGGAAAGCGAAAAATGGATAAAAAAGTTGTAGTCCTTATTTACAATGGAATATCACTCAGCCATGAAATCAATATCATAAGGCTAGTAGCAGCATGATGAGTGGATTTAGGTACGACGATTCTAAGTGAAATAAGTCACACAGAAAAGGACACTTCTCATAAGGTGTCACTTATAGAGGGAATGTAAAAACCGTTACACTTGAACTGAATTACAAAACAGAACAGAGTCACACATGCAGAAAACACACTATGGCTGCTTAACTGGAAAGGTGAGGTGGGGTGATACATAAAACAAGAGTTTCAAATTAGCTCAGATACCGTTCCATAAACCCAATATGTTATAGACAAAACCTACTCCTTGCTCAGAGAACTGGACTCAACACGCCTGATTCACCGCACAAGAATATATCTGACTAGTAATAATCTTAAAACCTATGAATTGATATCTCTCTGTTAGTGTGTCAAGTGGGTGTAAAGCGGCATAAACACAGCCGTGAAAAGCAGCTAAAGCCCATTATAAAAATAAATTACTTTTAAAAACCCATGAAACAAAGACAGTGAAAGAGAGAGAAATTCTTACACAATTCGTTCAGGGGCTGTGATGCAACCTGGATTGACCATATCTAGACCCACAGCTGGATGAGACATAAGGGTGGACTCTCTTGGGGCTGAGAGGTTTGGTGAAGGTGGGTGAGCAAACGCAGACCCTTTAAAGTAATACTGCCTGCTACCCATCGCATGGGTCCCAAATCTCCAGGTTCAAGGGCATCTTCCTACATCGAAAACAGGCATGAGAAACCCAGAAGATGGTACACCGTGTGATGGGGAAAGGTTTCTAAAACGCACCTCATTTCTCATCTCCTTGTGCTCGGGTTTGCCATTCCAGCCACTTTACTAGCAATCTCCCTACTTGGAGCATCAGCACCTTTAACCTCCTGTTCCTTACAGGTTGCAATTTGTCCTGAGGATGAACGGGAAAACGGGGAACCAATATGAGACTAGCTCTTGGTGTTGGGACAGGCACAGGTCACTCTATTTTCCCATCAGGAAGAAGAATTAACCACAGGCTCAGCCTGCCCCCCGGAACCAGAACAGGGCCTGAAGCCATCCTGCGCTTTTGCGGCCACCTCCCAAAAAAGCGAGTTGTAAAATGGAGCTTCAGGGCACTGCAATTCACAAACCTGCGGAGTTATAAATGATAACTCTCGTCCACAAATATATTGAGTGAAGGCAAATAAGAGGATTTGAAGTAAAGGCAGAATTGCAGGAAACAGATTTTAGGAGGTAGATTCGAATCGCCTTTAAAGCACATGAAAAGCGGCAAAACGTTGACAATGATGCCCTTGGCCAAAAAGGGCGTATGCGTTTTTTCCTGAATATATTCAGGAAAAAACGCATACGCCCTTTTTGGCCAACCAAGCAACCTGGAAAGGCAAATCAGCGCTACAAAGAAGTCTCGCTTCCCATCGGTCAAAAGGGCCATGCCGAAAAAAGTTTCAAAACCAGAAATGCAGGACAGGCCATAGAGAAATGGGAGCCTTGCTACACTGATGGGCGGGATGTAAATTGCCAACAGCCACTCTGGAGAAGGGTACGGTGTGTCCTGAAACAGCTAAAAACACAGCTTAGAGAGCCTAGGGCACTTCCACGCATGGGGGTATAAAGTGGGAAAATTAAAAATCAGCAAGACACAAGCACCCCATAGTTTAGGGCTGCTCTTTTGACAAGGACCTCCACTTCATTCCACCTTAAATATCCCAGGAAAGCGAAAAATGGATAAAAAAGTTGTAGTCCTTATTTACAATGGAATATCACTCAGCCATGAAATCAATATCATAAGGCTAGTAGCAGCATGATGAGTGGATTTAGGTACGACGATTCTAAGTGAAATAAGTAACACAGAAAAGGACACTTCTCATAAGGTGTCACTTATAGAGGGAATGTAAAAACCGTTACACTTGAACTGAATTACAAAACAGAACAGAGTCACACATGCAGAAAACACACTATGGCTGCTTAACTGGAAAGGTGAGGTGGGGGGATACATAAAACAAGAGTTTCAAATTAGCTCAGAAACCGTTCCATAAACCCAATATGTTATAGACAAAACCTACTCCTTGCTCAGAGAACTGGACTCAACACGCCTGATTCACCGCACAAGAATATATCTGACTAGTAATAATCTTAAAACCTATGAATTGATATCTCTCTGTTAGTGTGTCAAGTGGGTGTAAAGCGGCATAAACACAGCCGTGAAAAGCAGCTAAAGCCCATTATAAAAATAAATTACTTTTAAAAACCCATGAAACAAAGACAGTGAAAGAGAGAGAAATTCTTACACAATTCGTTCAGGGGCTGTGATGCAACCTGGATTGACCATATCTAGACCCACAGCTGGATGAGACATAAGGGTGGACTCTCTTGGGGCTGAGAGGTTTGGTGAAGGTGGGTGAGCAAACGCAGACCCTTTAAAGTAATACTGCCTGCTACCCATCGCATGGGTCCCAAATCTCCAGGTTCAAGGGCATCTTCCTACATCGAAAACAGGCATGAGAAACCCAGAAGATGGTACACCGTGTGATGGGGAAAGGTTTCTAAAACGCACCTCATTTCTCATCTCCTTGTGCTCGGGTTCGCCATTCCAGCCACTTTACTAGCAATCTCCCTACGTGGAGCATCAGCACCTTTAACCTCCTGTTCCGTACAGGTTGCAATTTGTCCTGAGGATGAATGGGAAGACGGGGAACCAATGAGAGACTAGCTCTTGGTGTCGGGACAGGCACAGGTCACTCTATTTTCCCATCAGGAAGAAGAATTAACCACAGGCTCACCCTGTGCACCGGAACCAGAACAGGGCCTGAAGCCATCCTGCGCTTTTGCGGCCAGCTCCCAAAAAAGCGACTTGTAAAATGGAGCTTCAGGGCACAGCAATTCACAAACCTGCAGAGTTATAAATGATAACTCTCATCCACAAATATATTGAGGGAAGGCAAAGAAGAGGATTTGAAATCAAGTCAGAATTGCAGGAAACAGATTTCAGGAGGTAGATTAGAATCGCCTTTAAAGCACATGAAAAGCGGCAAAACGTTGACAATGATGCCCTTGGCCAAAAAGGGCGTATGCGTTTTTTCCTGAATATATTCAGGAAAAAACGCATACGCCCTTTTTGGCCAACCAAGCAACCTGGAAAGGCCAATCAGCGCTACAAAGAAGTCTCGCTTCCCATCGGTCAAAAGGGCCATGCTGAAAAAAGTGTCAAAACCAGAAATGCAGGACAGGCCATGGAGAAATGGGAGCCTTGCTACACTGATGGGCGGGATGTAAATTGCCAACAGCCACTCTGGAGAAGTGTACGGTGTGTCCTGAAACATCTAAAAAACACAGCTTAGAGAGCATAGGGCACTTCCACGCATGGGGGTATAAAGTGGGAAAATTAAAAATCAGCAAGACACAAACACCCCAAAGTTTAGGGCTGCTCTGTTGACAAGGACCTCCACTTCATTCCACCTTAAATATCCCAGGAAAGCGAAAAATGGATAAAAAATTTGAGGTCCTTATGTACAATGGCATACCACTCAGCCATGAAATCAATGTCATAAGGCTAGTAGCAGCATGATGAGTGGATTTAGGTACGACGATTCTAAGTGAAATAAGTCACACAGAAAAGGACACTTCTCATAAGGTGTCACTTATAGAGGGAATGTAAAAACCGTTACACTTGAACTGAGTTACAAAACAGAACAGAGTCACACATGCAGAAAACACACTATGGCTGCTTAACGGGAAAGCGAGGTGGGGTGATACATAAAGCAAGAGTTTCAAATTAGCTCAGATACCGTTCCATAAACCCAATATGTAATAGACAAGACCTACTCCTTGCTCAGAGAACTGGACTCAACACGCCCGATTCACCGCACAAGAATATATCTGACTAGTAATAATCTTAAAACCTATGTATTGATATCTCTCTGTTAGTGTGTCAAGTGGGTGTAAAGCGGCATAAACACAGCCGTGAAAAGCAGCTAAACACCATTATAAAAATAAATTTCTTTTAAAAACCCATGAAACAAAGACAGTGAAAGAGAGAGAAATTCTTACACAATTCGTTCAGGGGCTGTGATGCAACCTGGATTGACCATATCTAGACCCACAGCTGGATGAGACATAAGGGTGGACACTCTTGGGGCTGAGAGGTTTGGTGAGGTTGGGTGAGCAAACGCAGACCCTTTGAAGTAATACTGCGTGCTACCCATCGCATGGGTCCCAAATCTCCAGGTTCAAGGGCATCTTCCTACATCGAAAACATGCATGAGAAACCAAGAAGATGGTACACCGTGTGTTGGGGAAAGGTTTCTAAAATGCACCTCATTTCTCATCTCCTTGTGCTCGGGTTCGCCATTCCAGCCACTTTAGTAGCAATCTCCCTACTTGGAGCATCAGCATCTTTAACCTCCTGTTCCGTACAGGTTGCAATTTGTCCTGAGGATGAACGGGAAGACGGGGAACCAATGAGAGACTAGCTCTTGGTGTTGGGACAGGCACAGGTCACTATTTTCCCATCAGGAAGAAGAATTAACCACAGGCTCAGCCTGCCCCCCGGAACCAGAACAGGGCCTGAAGCCATCCTGCGCTTTTGCGGCCACCTCCCAAAAAAGCGAGTTGTAAAATGGAGCTTCAGGGCACTGCAATTCACAATCCTACAGAGTTATAAATGATAACTCTCGTCCACAAATATATTGAGGGAAGGCAAAGACGAGGAATTGAAATCAAGGCAAAATTGCAGGAAACAGATTTCAGGAGGTAGATTCGAATCGCCTTTAAAGCACATGAAAAGCGCCAAAACGTTGACAATGATGCCCTTGGCCAAAAAGGGCGTATGCGTTTTTTCCTGAATATATTCAGGAAAAAACGCATACGCCCTTTTTGGCCAACCAAGCAACCTGGAAAGGCAAATCAGCGCTACAAAGAAGTCTCGCTTCCCATCGGTCAAAAGGGCCATGCTGAAAAAAGTTTCAAAACCAGAAATGCAGGACAGGCCATAGAGAAATGGGAGCCTTGCTACACTGATGGGCGGGATGTAAATTGCCAACAGCCACTCTGGAGAAGGGTACGGTGTGTCCTGAAACAGCTAAAAACACAGCTTAGAGAGCCTAGGGCACTTCCACGCATGGGGGTATAAAGTGGGAAAATTAAAAATCAGCAAGACACAAGCACCCCATAGTTTAGGGCTGCTCTTTTGACAAGGACCTCCACTTCATTCCACCTTAAATATCCCAGGAAAGCGAAAAATGGATAAAAAAGTTGTAGTCCTTATTTACAATGGAATATCACTCAGCCATGAAATCAATATCATAAGGCTAGTAGCAGCATGATGAGTGGATTTAGGTACGACGATTCTAAGTGAAATAAGTAACACAGAAAAGGACACTTCTCATAAGGTGTCACTTATAGAGGGAATGTAAAAACCGTTACACTTGAACTGAATTACAAAACAGAACAGAGTCACACATGCAGAAAACACACTATGGCTGCTTAACTGGAAAGGTGAGGTGGGGTGATACATAAAACAAGAGTTTCAAATTAGCTCAGAAACCGTTCCATAAACCCAATATGTTATAGACAAAACCTACTCCTTGCTCAGAGAACTGGACTCAACACGCCTGATTCACCGCACAAGAATATATCTGACTAGTAATAATCTTAAAACCTATGAATTGATATCTCTCTGTTAGTGTGTCAAGTGGGTGTAAAGCGGCATAAACACAGCCGTGAAAAGCAGCTAAAGCCCATTATAAAAATAAATTACTTTTAAAAACCCATGAAACAAAGACAGGGAAAGAGAGAGAAATTCTTACACAATTCGTTCAGGGGCTGTGATGCAACCTGGATTGACCATATCTAGACCCACAGCTGGATGAGACATAAGGGTGGACTCTCTTGGGGCTGAGAGGTTTGGTGAAGGTGGGTGAGCAAACGCAGACCCTTTAAAGTAATACTGCCTGCTACCCATCGCATGGGTCCCAAATCTCCAGGTTCAAGGGCATCTTCCTACATCGAAAACAGGCATGAGAAACCCAGAAGATGGTACACCGTGTGATGGGGAAAGGTTTCTAAAACGCACCTCATTTCTCATCTCCTTGTGCTCGGGTTCGCCATTCCAGCCACTTTACTAGCAATCTCCCTACGTGGAGCATCAGCACCTTTAACCTCCTGTTCCGTACAGGTTGCAATTTGTCCTGAGGATGAATGGGAAGACGGGGAACCAATGAGAGACTAGCTCTTGGTGTCGGGACAGGCACAGGTCACTCTATTTTCCCATCAGGAAGAAGAATTAACCACAGGCTCACCCTGTGCACCGGAACCAGAACAGGGCCTGAAGCCATCCTGCGCTTTTGCGGCCAGCTCCCAAAAAAGCGACTTGTAAAATGGAGCTTCAGGGCACAGCAATTCACAAACCTGCAGAGTTATAAATGATAACTCTCATCCACAAATATATTGAGGGAAGGCAAAGAAGAGGATTTGAAATCAAGTCAGAATTGCAGGAAACAGATTTCAGGAGGTAGATTAGAATCGCCTTTAAAGCACATGAAAAGCGGCAAAACGTTGACAATGATGCCCTTGGCCAAAAAGGGCGTATGCGTTTTTTCCTGAATACATTCAGGAAAAAACGCATACGCCCTTTTTGGCCAACCAAGCAACCTGGAAAGGCCAATCAGCGCTACAAAGAAGTCTCGCTTCCCATCGGTCAAAAGGGCCATGCTGAAAAAAGTGTCAAAACCAGAAATGCAGGACAGGCCATGGAGAAATGGGAGCCTTGCTACACTGATGGGCGGGATGTAAATTGCCAACAGCCACTCTGGAGAAGTGTACGGTGTGTCCTGAAACATCTAAAAAACACAGCTTAGAGAGCATAGGGCACTTCCACGCATGGGGGTATAAAGTGGGAAAATTAAAAATCAGCAAGACACAAACACCCCAAAGTTTAGGGCTGCTCTGTTGACAAGGACCTCCACTTCATTCCACCTTAAATATCCCAGGAAAGCGAAAAATGGATAAAAAATTTGAGGTCCTTATGTACAATGGCATACCACTCAGCCATGAAATCAATGTCATAAGGCTAGTAGCAGCATGATGAGTGGATTTAGGTACGACGATTCTAAGTGAAATAAGTCACACAGAAAAGGACACTTCTCATAAGGTGTCACTTATAGAGGGAATGTAAAAACCGTTACACTTGAACTGAGTTACAAAACAGAACAGAGTCACACATGCAGAAAACACACTATGGCTGCTTAACGGGAAAGCGAGGTGGGGTGATACATAAAGCAAGAGTTTCAAATTAGCTCAGATACCGTTCCATAAACCCAATATGTAATAGACAAGACCTACTCCTTGCTCAGAGAACTGGACTCAACACGCCCGATTCACCGCACAAGAATATATCTGACTAGTAATAATCTTAAAACCTATGTATTGATATCTCTCTGTTAGTGTGTCAAGTGGGTGTAAAGCGGCATAAACACAGCCGTGAAAAGCAGCTAAACACCATTATAAAAATAAATTTCTTTTAAAAACCCATGAAACAAAGACAGTGAAAGAGAGAGAAATTCTTACACAATTCGTTCAGGGGCTGTGATGCAACCTGGATTGACCATATCTAGACCCACAGCTGGATGAGACATAAGGGTGGACACTCTTGGGGCTGAGAGGTTTGGTGAGGTTGGGTGAGCAAACGCAGACCCTTTGAAGTAATACTGCGTGCTACCCATCGCATGGGTCCCAAATCTCCAGGTTCAAGGGCATCTTCCTACATCGAAAACATGCATGAGAAACCAAGAAGATGGTACACCGTGTGTTGGGGAAAGGTTTCTAAAATGCACCTCATTTCTCATCTCCTTGTGCTCGGGTTCGCCATTCCAGCCACTTTAGTAGCAATCTCCCTACTTGGAGCATCAGCATCTTTAACCTCCTGTTCCGTACAGGTTGCAATTTGTCCTGAGGATGAACGGGAAGACGGGGAACCAATGAGAGACTAGCTCTTGGTGTTGGGACAGGCACAGGTCACTATTTTCCCATCAGGAAGAAGAATTAACCACAGGCTCAGCCTGCCCCCCGGAACCAGAACAGGGCCTGAAGCCATCCTGCGCTTTTGCGGCCACCTCCCAAAAAAGCGAGTTGTAAAATGGAGCTTCAGGGCACTGCAATTCACAATCCTACAGAGTTATAAATGATAACTCTCGTCCACAAATATATTGAGGGAAGGCAAAGACGAGGAATTGAAATCAAGGCAAAATTGCAGGAAACAGATTTCAGGAGGTAGATTCGAATCGCCTTTAAAGCACATGAAAAGCGCCAAAACGTTGACAATGATGCCCTTGGCCAAAAAGGGCGTATGCGTTTTTTCCTGAATATATTCAGGAAAAAACGCATACGCCCTTTTTGGCCAACCAAGCAACCTGGAAAGGCCAATCAGCGCTACAAAGAAGTCTCGCTTCCCATCAGTCAAAAGGGCCATGCTGAAAAAAGTGTCAAAACCAGAAATGCAGGACAGGCCATGGAGAAATGGGAGCCTTGCTACACTGATGGGCGGGATGTAAATTGCCAACAGCCACTCTGGAGAAGTGTACGGTGTGTCCTGAAACATCTAAAAAACACAGCTTAGAGAGCATAGGGCACTTCCACGCATGGGGGTATAAAGTGGGAAAATTAAAAATCAGCAAGACACAAGCACCCCAAAGTTTAGGGCTGCTCTGTTGACAAGGACCTCCACTTCATTCCACCTTAAATATCCCAGGAAAGCGAAAAATGGATAAAAAATTTGAGGTCCTTATGTACAATGGCATACCACTCAGCCATGAAATCAATGTCATAAGGCTAGTAGCAGCATGATGAGTGGATTTAGGTACGGCGATTCTAAGTGAAATAAGTCACACAGAAAAGGACACTTCTCATAAGGTGTCACTTATAGAGGGAATGTAAAAACCGTTACACTTGAACTAAGTTACAAAACAGAACAGAGTCACACATGCAGAAAACACACTATGGCTGCTTAACGGGAAAGCGAGGTGGGGTGATACATAAAGCAAGAGTTTCAAATTAGCTCAGATACCGTTCCATAAACCCAATATGTAATAGACAAGACCTACTCCTTGCTCAGAGAACTGGACTCAACACGCCCGATTCACCGCACAAGAATATATCTGACTAGTAATAATCTTAAAACCTATGTATTGATATCTCTCTGTTAGTGTGTCAAGTGGGTGTAAAGCGGCATAAACACAGCCGTGAAAAGCAGCTAAACCCCATTATAAAAATAAATTTCTTTTAAAAACCCATGAAACAAAGACAGTGAAAGAGAGAGAAATTCTTACACAATTCGTTCAGGGGCTGTGATGCAACCTGGATTGACCATATCTAGACCCACAGCTGGATGAGACATAAGGGTGGACACTCTTGGGGCTGAGAGGTTTGGTGAGGTTGGGTGAGCAAACGCAGACCCTTTAAAGTAATACTGCGTGCTACCCATCGCATGGGTCCCAAATCTCCAGGTTCAAGGGCATCTTCCTACATCGAAAACATGCATGAGAAACCAAGAAGATGGTACACCGTGTCTTGGGGAAAGGTTTCTAAAATGCACCTCATTTCTCATCTCCTTGTGCTCGGGTTCGCCATTCCAGCCACTTTAGTAGCAATCTCCCTACTTGGAGCATCAGCATCTTTAACCTCCTGTTCCGTACAGGTTGCAATTTGTCCTGAGGATGAACGGGAAGATGGGGAACCAATGAGAGACTAGCTCTTGGTGTTGGGACAGGCACAGGTCACTCTATTTTCCCATCAGGAAGAAGAATTAACCACAGGCTCAGCCTGCCCCCCGGAACCAGAACAGGGCCTGAAGCCATCCTGCGCTTTTGCGGCCACCTCCCAAAGAAGCGAGTTGTAAAATGGAGCTTGAGGGCACTGCAATTCACAATCCTACAGAGTTATAAATGATAACTCTCGTCCACAAATATATTGAGGGAAGGCAAAGACGAGGAATTGAAATCAAGGCAGGATTGCAGGAAACAGATTTCAGGAGGTAGATTCGAATCGCCTTTAAAGCACATGAAAAGCGCCAAAACGTTGACAATGATGCCCTTGGCCAAAAAGGTCGTATGCGTTTTTTCCTGAATATATTCAGGAAAAAACGCATACGCCCTTTTTGGCCAACCAAGCAACCTGGAAAGGCCTATCAGCGCTACAAAAAAGTCTCGCTTCCCATCGGTCAAAAGGGCCATGCTGAAAAATGTGTCAAAACCAGAAATGCAGGACAGGCCATGGAGAAATGGGAGCCTTGCTACACTGATGGGCGGGATGTAAATTGCCAACAGCCACTCTGGAGAAGTGTATGGTGTGTCCTGAAACATCTAAAAAACACAGCTTAGAGAGCATAGGGCACTTCCACGCATGGGGGTATAAAGTGGGAAAATTAAAAATCAGCAAGACACAAGCACCCCAAAGTTTAGGGCTGCTCTGTTGACAAGGACCTCCACTTCATTCCACCTTAAATATCCCAGGAAAGCGAAAAATGGATAAAAAATTTGAGGTCCTTATGTACAATGGCATACCACTCAGCCATGAAATCAATGTCATAAGGCTAGTAGCAGCATGATGAGTGGATTTAGGTACGGCGATTCTAAGTGAAATAAGTCACACAGAAAAGGACACTTCTCATAAGGTGTCACTTATAGAGGGAATGTAAAAACCGTTACACTTGAACTAAGTTACAAAACAGAACAGAGTCACACATGCAGAAAACACACTATGGCTGCTTAACGGGAAAGCGAGGTGGGGTGATACATAAAGCAAGAGTTTCAAATTAGCTCAGATACCGTTCCATAAACCCAATATGTAATAGACAAGACCTACTCCTTGCTCAGAGAACTGGACTCAACACGCCCGATTCACCGCACAAGAATATATCTGACTAGTAATAATCTTAAAACCTATGTATTGATATCTCTCTGTTAGTGTGTCAAGTGGGTGTAAAGCGGCATAAACACAGCCGTGAAAAGCAGCTAAACCCCATTATAAAAATAAATTTCTTTTAAAAACCCATGAAACAATGACAGTGAAAGAGAGAGAAATTCTTACACAATTCGTTCAGGGGCTGTGATGCAACCTGGATTGACCATATCTAGACCCACAGCTGGATGAGACATAAGGGTGGACACTCTTGGGGCTGAGAGGTTTGGTGAGGTTGGGTGAGCAAACGCAGACCCTTTAAAGTAATACTGCGTGCTACCCGTCCCATGGGTCCCAAATCTCCAGGTTCAAGGGCATCTTCCTACATCGAAAACAGGCATGAGAAACACAGAAGATGGTACACCATGTGATGGGGAAAGGTTTCTAAAACGCACCTCATTTCTCATCTCCTTGTGCTCGGGTTCGCCATTCCAGCCACTTTACTAGCAATCTCCCTACGTGGAGCATCAGCACCTTTAACCTCCTGTTCCGTACAGGTTGCAATTTGTCCTGAGGATGAATGGGAAGACGGGGAACCAATGAGAGACTAGCTCTTGGTGTTGGGACAGGCACAGGTCACTCTATTTTCCCATCAGGAAGAAGAATTAACCACAGGCTCACCCTGCAAACCGGAACCAGAACAGGGCCTGAAGCCATCCTGCGCTTTTGCGGCCAGCTCCCAAAAAAGCGAGTTGTAAAATGGAGCTTCAGGGCACAGCAATTCACAAACCTGCAGAGTTATAAATGATAACTCTCGTCCACAAATATATTGAGGGAAGGCAAAGAAGAGGATTTGAAATCAAGGCAGAATTGCAGGAAACAGATTTCAGGAGGTACATTCGAATCGCCTTTAAAGCACATGAAAAGCGGCAAAACGTTGACAATGATGCCCTTGGCCAAAAAGGGCGTATGCGTTTTTTCCTGAATATATTCAGGAAAAAACGCATACGCCCTTTTTGGCCAACCAAGCAACCTGGAAAGGCAAATCAGCGCTACAAAGAAGTCTCGCTTCCCATCGGTCAAAAGGGCCATGCTGAAAAAAGTTTCAAAACCAGAAATGCAGGACAGGCCATGGAGAAATGGGAGCCTTGCTACACTGATGGGCGGGATGTAAATTGCCAACAGCCAGTCTGGAGAAGGGTACGGTGTGTCCTGGAACAGCTAAAAAACACAGCTTAGAGAGCATAGGGCACTTCCACGCATGGGGGTATAAAGTGGGAAAATTAAAAATCAGCAAGACACAAGCACCCCAAAGTTTAGGGCTGCTCTGTTGACAAGGACCTCCACTTCATTCCACCTTAAATATCCCAGGAAAGCGAAAAATGGATAAAAAAGTTGTAGACCTTATGTACAATGGAATATCACTCAGCCATGAAATCAATATCATAAGGCTAGTAGCAGCATGATGAGTGGATTTAGGTACGACGATTCTAAGTGAAATAAGTCACACAGAAAAGGACACTTCTCATAAGGTGTCACTTATAGAGGGAATGTAAAAACCGTTACACTTGAACTGAATTACAAAACAGAACAGAGTCACACATGCAGAAAACACACTATGGCTGCTTAACGGGAAAGGTGAGGTGGGGTGATACATAAAACAAGAGTTTCAAATTAGCTCAGATACCGTTCCATAAACCCAATATGTAATAGACAAGACCTACTCCTTGCTCAGAGAACTGGACTCAACACACCTGATTCACCGCACAAGAATATATCTGACTAGTAATAATCTTAAAACCTATGTATTGATATCTCTCTGTTAGTGTGTCAAGTGGGTGTAAAGCGGCATAAACACAGCCGTGAAAAGCAGCTAAACCCCATTATAAAAATAAATTACTTTTAAAAACCCATGAAACAAAGACAGTGAAAGAGAGAGAAATTCTTACACAATTCGTTCAGGGGCTGTGATGCAACCTGGATTGACCATATCTAGACCCACAGCTGGATGAGACATAAGGGTGGATACTCTTGGGGCTGAGAGGCTTGGTGAGGTTGGGTGAGCAAACGCAGACCCTTTAAAGTAATACTGCGTGCTACCCGTCCCATGGGTCCCAAATCTCCAGGTTCAAGGGCATCTTCCTACATCGAAAACCGGCATGAGAAACCAAGAAGATGGTACTCCGTGTGTGGGGGAAAGGTTTCTAAAATGCACCTCATTTCTCATCTCCTTGTGCTCGGGTTCGCCATTCCAGTCACTTTAGTAGCAATCTCCCTACTTGGAGGATCAGCATCTTTAACCTCCTGTTCCGTACAGGTTGCAATTTGTCCTGAGGATGAACGGGAAGACGGGGAACCAATGAGAGATTAGCTCTTGGTGTTGGGACAGGCACAGGTCACTCTATTTTCCCATCAGGAAGAAGAATTAACCACAGGCTCAGCCTGCGCACCGGAACCAGAACAGGGCCTGAAGCCATCCTGCGCTTTTGCGGCCACCTCCCAAAAAAGCGAGTTGTAAAATGGAGCTTCAGGGCACTGCAATTCACAATCCTACAGAGTTATAAATGATAACTCTCGTCCACAAATATATTGAGGGAAGGCAAAGACGAGGAATTGAAATCAAGGCAGAATTGCAGGAAACAGATTTCAGGAGGTAGATTCGAATCGCCTTTAAAGCACATGAAAAGCGCCAAAACGTTGACAATGATGCCCTTGGCCAAAAAGGGCGTATGCGTTTTTTCCTGAATATATTCAGGAAAAAACGCATACGCCCTTTTTGGCCAACCAAGCAACCTGGAAAGGCAAATCAGCGCTACAAAGAAGTCTCGCTTCCCATCGGTCAAAAGGGCCATGCTGAAAAAAGTTTCAAAACCAGAAATGCAGGACAGGCCATGGAGAAATGGGAGCCTTGCTACACTGATGGGCGGGATGTAAATTGCCAACAGCCAGTCTGGAGAAGGGTACGGTGTGTCCTGAAACAGCTAAAAAACACAGCTTAGAGAGCATAGGACACTTCCACGCATGGGGGTATAAAGTGGGAAAATTAAAAATCAGCAAGACACAAGCACCCCAAAGTTTAGGGCTGCTCTGTTGACAAGGACCTCCACTTCATTCCACCTTAAATATCCCAGGAAAGCGAAAAATGGATAAAAAAGTTGTAGACCTTATGTACAATGGAATATCACTCAGCCATGAAATCAATATCATAAGGCTAGTAGCAGCATGATGAGTGGATTTAGGTACGACGATTCTAAGTGAAATAAGTCACACAGAAAAGGACACTTCTCATAAGGTGTCACTTATAGAGGGAATGTAAAAACCGTTACACTTGAACTGAATTACAAAACAGAACAGAGTCACACATGCAGAAAACACACTATGGCTGCTTAACGGGAAAGGTGAGGTGGGGTGATACATAAAACAAGAGTTTCAAATTAGCTCAGATACCGTTCCATAAACCCAATATGTAATAGACAAGACCTACTCCTTGCTCAGAGAACAGGACTCAACACGCCCGATTCACCACACAAGAATATATCTGACTAGTAATAATCTTAAAACCTATGTATTGATATCTCTCTGTTAGTGTGTCAAGTGGGTGTAAAGCGGCATAAACACAGCCTTGAAAAGCAGCTAAACCCCATTATAAAAATAAATTACTTTTAAAAACCCATGAAACAAAGACAGTGAAAGAGAGAGAAATTCTTACACAATTCGTTCAGGGGCTGTGATGCAAACTGGATTGACCATATCTAGACCCACAGCTGGATGAGACATAAGGGTGGACACTCTTGGGGCTGAGAGGTTTCGTGAAGTATGGTGAGCAAACGCAGACCCTTTAAAGTAATACTGCGTGCTACCCGTCCCATGGGTCCCAAATCTCCAGGTTCAAAGGCATCTTCCTACATCGAAAACATGCATGAGAAACCCAGAAGATGGTACACCGTGTAATGGGGAAAGGTTTCTAAAACGCACCTCATTTCTCATCTCCTTGTGCTCGGGTTTGCCATTCCAGCCACTTTACTAGCAATCTCCCTACTTGGAGCATCAGCACCTTTAACCTCCTGTTCCTTACAGGTTGCAATTTGTCCTGAGGATGAACGGGAAAACGGGGAACCAATGAGAGACTAGCTCTTGGTGTTGGGACAGGCACAGGTCACTCTATTTTCCCATCAGGAAGAAGAATTAACCACAGGCTCACCCTGCCCACCGGAACCAGAACAGGGCCTGAAGCCATCCTGCGCTTTTGCGGCCAGCTCCCAAAAAAGCGAGTTGTAAAATGGAGCTTCAGGGCACAGCAATTCACAAACCTGCAGAGTTATAAATGATAACTCTCGTCCACAAATATATTGAGGGAAGGCAAAGAAGAGGATTTGAAATCAAGGCAGAATTGCAGGAAACAGATTTCAGGAGGTACATTCGAATCGCCTTTAAAGCACATTAAAAGCGGCAAAACGTTGACAATGATGCCCTTGGCCAAAAAGGGCGTATGCGTTTTTTCCTGAATATATTCAGGAAAAAACGCATACGCCCTTTTTGGCCAACCAAGCAACCTGGAAAGGCAAATCAGCGCTACAAAGAAGTCTCGCCTCCCATTGGTCAAAAGGGCCATTCTGAAAAAAGTGTCAAAACCAGAAATGCAGGACAGGCCATGGAGAAATGGGAGCCTTGCTACACTGATGGGCGGGATGTAAATTGCCAACAGCCACTCTGGAGAAGGGTACGGTGTGTCCTGAACCATCTAAAAAACACAGCCTAGAGAGGATAGGGCACTTCCACGCATGGGGGTATAAAGTGGGAAAATTGAAAATCAGCAAGACACAAGCACCCCAACGTTTAGGGCTGCTCTGTTGACAAGGACTTCCACTTCATTCCACCTTAAATATCCCAGGAAAGAGAAAAATGGATAAAAAAGTTGGGGTCCTTATATACGATGGAATATCACTCAGCCATGAAATCAATGTCATAAGGCTAGTAGGAGCATGATGAGTGGATTTAGGTACGACGATTCTAAGTGAAATAAGTCACACAGAAAAGGACACTTCTCATAAGGTGTCACTTATAGAGGGAATGTAAAAACTGTTACACTTGAACTAAATTACAAAACAGAACAGAGTCACACATGCAGAAAACACACTATGGCTGCTTAACTGGAAAGGTGAGGTGGGGTGATACATAAAACAAGAGATTCAAAATAGCTCAGATACCGTTCCATAAACCCAATATGTAATAGACAAAACCTACTCCTTGCTCAGAGAACTGGACTCAACACGCCTGATTCACCGCACAAGAATATATCTGACTAGTAATAATCTTAAAACCTATGAATTGATATCTCTCTGTTAGTGTGTCAAGTGGGTGTAAAGCGGCATAAACACAGCCGTGAAAAGCAGCTAAACCACATTATAAAAATAAATTACTTTTAAAAACCCATGAAACAAAGACAGTGAAAGAGAGAGAAATTCTTACACAATTCGTTCAGGGGCTGTGATGCAACCTGGATTGACCATATCTAGACCCACAGCTGGATGAGACATAACGGTGGACACTCTTGGGGCTGAGAGGTTTGGTGAAGTTGGGTGAGCAAACGCAGACCCTTTAAAGTAATACTGCGTGCGACCCATCGCATGGGTCCCAAATCTCCAGGTTCAAGGGCATCTTCCTACATCGAAAACAGGCATGAGAAACCCAGAAGATGGTACACCGTGTGATGGGGAAAGGTTTCTAAAACGCACCTCATTTCTCATCTCCTTGTGCTCAGGTTTGCCATTCCAGCCACTTTACTAGCAATCTCCCTACTTGGAGCATCAGCACCTTTAACCTCCTGTTCCATACAGGTTGCAATTTGTCCTGAGGATGAACGGGAAAACGGGGAACCAATGAGAGACTAGCTCTTGGTGTTGGGACAGGCACAGGTCACTCTATTTTCCCATCAGGAAGAAGAATTAACCACAGGCTCAGCCTGCCCCCCGGAACCAGAACAGGGCCTGAAGCCATCCTGCGCTTTTGCGGCCACCTCCCAAAAAAGCGAGTTGTAAAATGGAGCTTCAGGGCACTGCAATTCACAAACCTGCAGAGTTATAAATGATAACTGTCGTCCACAAATATATTGAGTGAAGGCAAAGAAGAGGATTTGAAGTAAAGGCAGAATTGCAGGAAACAGATTTTAGGAGGTAGATTCGAATCGCCTTTAAAGCACATGAAAAGCGGCAAAACGTTGACAATGATGCCCTTGGCCAAAAAGGGCGTATGCGTTTTTTCCTGAATATATTCAGGAAAAAACGCATACGCCCTTTTTGGCCAACCAAGCAACCTGGAAAGGCAAATCAGCGCTACAAAGAAGTCTCGCTTCCCTTCGGTCAAAAGGGCCATGCTGAAAAAAGTGTCAAAACCAGAAATGCAGGACAGGCCATGGAGAAATGGGAGCCTTGCTACACTGATGGGCGGGATGTAAATTGCCAAGAGCCACTCTGGAGAAGGGTACGGTGTGTCCTGAACCATCTAAAACACACAGCCTAGAGAGGATAGGGCACTTCCACGCATGGGGGTATAAAGTGGGAAAATTGAAAATCAGCAAGACACAAGCACTCCAACGTTTAGGGCTGCTCTGTTGACAAGGACTTCCACTTCATTCCACCTTAAATATCCCAGGAAAGAGAAAAATGGATAAAAAAGTTGTGGTCCTTATGTACGATGGAATATCACTCAGCCATGAAATCAATGTCATAAGGCTAGTAGCAGCATGATGAGTGGATTTAGGTACGACGATTCTAAATGAAATAAGTCACACAGAAAAGGACACTTCTCATAAGGTGTCACTTATAGAGGGAATGTTAAAACCGTTACACTTGAACTGAATTACAAAACAGAACAGAGTGACACATGCAGAAAACACACTATGGCTGCTTAACGGGAAAGGGGAGGTGGGGAGATACATAAAACAAGAGTTTCAAATTAGATCAGATACCGTTCCATAAACCCAATTTGTAACAGACAAGACCTACTCCTTGCTCAGAGAACTGGACTCAACACGCCCGATTCACCGCACAAGAATATATCTGACTAGTAATAATCTTAAAACCTATGTATTGATATCTCTCTATTAGTGTGTCAAGTGGGTGTAAAGCGGCATAAACACAGCCGTGAAAAGCAGCTAAACCCCATTATAAAAATAAATTACTTTTAAAAACCCATGAAACAAAGACAGGGAAAGAGAGAGAAATTCTTACACAATTCGTTCAGGGGCTGGGATGCAACCTGGATTGACCATATCTAGACCCACAGCTGGATGAGACATAAGGGTGGACACTCTTGGGGCTGAGAGTTTTGGTGAAGGTGGGTGAGCAAACGCAGACCCTTTAAAGTAATACTGCGTGCTACCCATCGCATGGGTCCCAAATCTCCAGGTTCAAGGGCATCTTCCTACATCGAAAACAGGCATGAGAAACCCAGAAGAGGGTACACCGTGTGATGGGGAAAGGTTTCTAAAACGCACCTCATTTCTCATCTCCTTGTGCTCGGGTTCGCCATTCCAGCCTCTTTACTAGCAATCGCCCTACGTGGAGCATCAGCACCTTTAACCTCCTGTTCCGTACAGGTTGCAATTTGTCCTGAGGATGAATGGGAAGACGGGGAACCAATGAGAGACTAGCTCTTGGTGTTGGGACAGGCACAGGTCACTCTATTTTCCCATCAAGAAGAAGAATTAACCACAGGCTCAGCCTGCCCCCCGGAACCAGAACAGGGCCTGAAGCCATCCTGCGCTTTTGCGGCCAGCTCCCAAAAAAGCGAGTTGTAAAATGGAGCTTCAGTGCACTGCAATTCACAAACCTGCAGAGTTATAAATGATAACTCTCGTCCACAAATATATTGAGGGAAGGCAAAGAAGAGGATTTGAAATCAAGGCAGAATTGCAGGAAACAGATTTCAGGAGGTAGATTCGAATCCCCTTTAAAGCACATGAAAAGTGGCAAAACGTTGACAATGATGCCCTTGGCCAAAAAGGGCGTATGCGTTTTTTCCTGAATATATTCAGGAAAAAACGCATACGCCCTTTTTGGCCAACCAAGCAACCTGGAAAGGCAAATCAGCGCTACAAAGAAGTCTCACTTCCCATCGGTCAAAAGGGCCATGCTGAAAAAAGTGTCAAAACCTGAAATGCAGGACAGGCCATGGAGAAATGGGAGCCTTGCTACACTGATGGACGGGATGTAAATTGCCAACAGCCACTCTGGAGAAGGGTACGGTGTGTCCTGAAACATCTAAAAAACACAGCTTAGAGAGCATAGGGCACTTCCACTCATGGGGGTATAAATTGGGAAAATTAAAAATCAGCAAGACACAAGCACTCCAAAGTTTAGGGCTGCTCTGTTGCCAAGGACCTCCACTTCATCCCACCTTAAATATCCCAGGAAAGAGAAAAATGGATAAAGAATTTGTGGTAATTATGTACAATGGAATATCACTCATCCATGAAATCAATGTCATAAGGCTAGTAGCAGCATGATGAGTGGATTTAGGTACGACGATTCTAAGTGAAATAAGTCACACAGAAAAGGTCATTTCTCATAAGATATCACTTATAGAGGGAATGTAAAAACCGTTACACTTGAACTGAATTACAAAACAGAACAGAGTCACACATGCAGAAAACACACTATGGCTGCTTAACGGGAAAGGTGAGGTGGGGTGATACATAAAACAAGGGTTTCAAATTAGCTCAGATACCGTTCCTTAAACCCAATATGGAATAGACAAGACCTACTCCTTGCTCAGGAAATGGACTCTACACCCCCTATTAACCGCAAAAGGATATATCTGACTAGTAAGAATCTTAAAACCTGTGTATTGATATATCACTGTAAATGTGTAAAGTGGCATAATCACAGGAGTGAAAAGCAGCTATACCGCATCATAAAAATAAATTATTTTAAAACCCCATTGAACAAAGACAGTGAAAAAGAGAGAAATTCTTACAGAATTCGTACAGGGGCTTTGATGCCACCTGGATTGACCATATCTAGACCCACAGCTGGATGAGTCATATGGGTGGACACTCTTGGGGCTGAGAGGTTTGGTGAGGTTGGATGAACAAACGCAGACCCTTAAAATAATACTGCGATTTACCCCTCCTATGGGTCCCTAATCTCCAGGTTCAAGGGCATCTTCCTACATCGAAAACATGCATGAGAAACCCAGAAGATGGTACAGCGTGTGATGGCGAAAGGTTTCTAAAACGCACCTCATTTCTCATCTCCTTGTGCTAGGGTTCCCCATTCCAGTCGCTTTACTAGCAATTTCCCTACTTGGAGCATCAGCACCTTTAACCTCCTGTTCCGTACAGATGGCAATTTGTCCTGAGGGTGAACGGGAATAGGGGCAAGCAATGAGAGACTAGCTCTAGGTGTTGGAAGAGGCACAGGTCACTCTATTTTCCCATCGGGAAGAAAAATTAAACATAGGCTCAGCCTTCCCCCTGGAACCAGAATAGGGCCTGAAGCAATCCTGTGCTTCTACAGTCAGCTCCCTAAAAAGCGAGTTGAAAAATGGGGGTCAGGGTCACTGCAATTCACAAACCTGCAGAGTTATAAATGATAACTCTCATCCACAAATATATTGAGGGAAGGCAGCGAAGAGGATTTGAAAGCAAGGCAGAATTGTCGGAAACAGATTTCAGAAGGTAGATTCGAATAGCCTTTAACGCACATGAAAAGAGGCAAAACGTCGACAATGATGCCCTTGGCCAAAAGGGCGTATGCGGTTTTTCCTGAATATATTCAGGAAAAAACGCACACGCCCTTTTTGGCCAACCAAGCAACCTGGATATGCAAATCAGCGGTACAAAGAAGTATCGCTTCCATTTGGTCAAAAGTGCCATGCTGAAAAAACTGTACAAACCAGAAATGCAGGACAGGCCATGGAGAAATGGGAGCCTTGCTCTTCTGATGGACGTGATGTAAATTGCCAACAGCCACTCTGGAGAAGTGTACGGTGTGTCCTGAAACTTCTAAAAAACACAGCTTAGAGAGCATAGGGCACTTCCACTCATGGGTGTATAAATTGGGAAAACCAAAAATCAGCAGGACACAGGCACCCCAAAGTTTAGGGCTACTCTGTTGACAGGATCCTCCACTTCATTCCACCTTAAATATCCAAGGAAAGAGAAAAATGAATAAAGAAGTTGTGTTCCTTATGTACAATGGAATATCATTCAGCCATGAAATCAATGTCATAAGGCTAGTAGCAGCAGGAGGAGTGGATTTAGGTACGACGATTCTAAGTGAAATTAGTCACACAGAAAAAGACACTTATCATAAGATATCACTTATAGAGAGAATGTAAAATCCGTTACACTTGAACTGATTTACAAAATAGAACAGAGTCACACATGCAGAAAACACACGATGGCTGCTTAATGGGAAAGGTGAGGTGAGGTAATGCATATAAAAAGGGTTTCAAATTAGCTCAGATACCATTCCATAAACCAAATATGTAATAGACAAGACCCACTCCATGCTCAGAGAACTGAACACAACACCCGCTATTCACCGCATAAGAATATATCTGACTAGTAAGAATCTTAAAATATGTATTGATATCTCTCTGTAAGTGTGTCAAGTGGCTGTAAAGCGTCATAAACAGAGCCGTGAAAAGCAGCCAAACCCCATTATAAAAATAAATTACTTTTAAAAACCCATGAAAAAAGACAGTGAAAGAGCAAGAAATACTTACACAATTCGTTCAGGGGCAGTGATGCAAACTGGATTTACCATATCTAGACCCACAGCTGGATGAGACATAAGGGTGGACACTCTTGGGGCTGAGAGGTTTGGTGAGGTTGGGTAAGAAAACGCAGACCCTTCACAGTAATACTGCGTGGTACCCATCCCAAGTGTCCCAAATCTCCAAGTCCAATGGCGTCTTCCTACCTCGAAAACATGCAAGAGAAACCCAGAAGATGGTACACCGTGTGATGGGGAAAGGTTTCTAAAACGTACCTCATTCCTCATCTCCTTTTGCTTGGGTTCGCCATTCCAGCCACTATACTAGCAATCTCACTACTTGGAGCATCAGCACCTTTAACCTCTTGTTCCGTACAGTTTGCAATTTGTCCTGAGGGTGAACGGGAAGAGGGGGAACCAATGAGAGACTAGCTCTAGGTGTTGGAACAGGCACAGGTCACTCTATTTTCCCATCGGGAAGAAGAATTAAACATAGGCTCTGCCTTCCCTCCGGAACCAGAATAGTGCCTGAAACAAACCTGCGCTTTTGCGGAGAGCTCCCAAAAGAGTGAGTTGAAAAATGGAGCTCAAGGGCACAGCAATTCACAAACCTGCAGAGTTATAAATGATATCACTCATTCACAAATATATTGAGGGAAGGCAACGAAGAGGATTTGAAAGCAAGGCAGAATTGCAGGAAACAGATTTCAGGAGGTAGATGCGAATCGCCTTTAAAGCACATGAAAAGCTGCAAAACGTGGACAATGATGCCCTTGGCCAAAAAGGGCGTATGCGTTTTTTCCTGAATATATTCAGGAAAAAACGCATACGCCCTTTTTGGCCAACCAAGCAACCTGGAAAGGCAAATCAGCGCTACAAAGAAGTCTCGCTTCCCATCGGTCAAAAGGGCCATGCTGAAAAAAGTGTCAAAACCAGAAATGCAGGAGAGGCCATGGAGAAATGGGAGCCTTGCTACACTGATGGGCGGGATGTAAATTGCCAACAGCCACTCTGGAGAAGTGTACGGTGTGTCCTGAAACATCTAAAAAACACAGCTTAGAGAGCATAGGGCACTTCCACGCATGGGGTATAAATCGGGAAAATGAAAAATCAGCAAGATACAGGCACCCCAACGTTTAGGGGTACTCTGTTGACAAGGACCTCCACTTCATTCCACCTTAAATATCCAGGAAAGAGAAAAATGGATAAAGAAGTTGTGGTCCTTATGTACAATGGAATATCATTCAGCCATGAAATCAATGTCATAATGCTAGTAGCTGCATGATGAGTGGATTTAGGTACGACGATTCTAAGTGAAATAAGTCACACAGAAAATGGCACTTATCATAAGATATCACTTATAGAGGGAATGTAAAAACCGTTACACTTGAACTGAATTACTAAACAGAACAGAGTCACATATTTAGAAAACAGACTATGGCTGCTTAACGGGAAAGCTGAGGTGGGGTGATACATAAAACAAGAGTTTCAAATTAGCTCAGATACTGTTCCATAAACCCAATATGTAATAGACAAGACCTACTCCTTGCTCAGTGAAGTGGACGCAACACCCCCTATTTAACGAAGAAGAATATATCTGACTAGTAAAAATCTTAAAACCTATGTATTGATATCTCTCTGTAAGTGAAAGAATTGGATGTAAAGTGGCATAAACACAGCAGTGAAAATCAGGTAAACCCCATTATAAAAATAAATTACTTTAAAAAACCCAAAAAACAAAGAGAGTGATAGAGGGAGAAATTTTTACATAATTCGTTCCGGGGCTGTGATGCAACCTGGTGTGACCATATCTAGACCCACAGCTGGATGAGAAATAAAGCTGGACACTCTTGGGGTGAAGGTCTCTTTCCCTAGTTACCAGATTGGGGAACGTAGAAAGGCTGCCGCCCTCTTGCCGTTACCTGTAAAAGCAGCTTTAAAACCTGTGCTATTGGTCACTTCATATGAACAAGTACTTCAGGGCTGTAAATGAAACCTGCCCTCAAAATGTCTTGACGGAGGTAATGGCCAAAAATTTTCAAAATGTGACACTTACTTTAAGAAAACACTTTGAACAACTAAGCTGTAATCACAGTTTGATAAATAAAAAGGGCATGCTTTAAAGCTCCATTTCAACAGATTATGGGACACATGCAAATTCAACCACAGAGAGGTATCAGCTCACACCTGTTAGAATAACCATCAGCAAGAAAACTACAAACAATAAATATTGAAGGTGTTTTGGAGAAATGCATACCCTCAATTTTAAGTGGGACGTAACCTGGAAAGAGCCACTAATGAACACTGAATGGTGGTGCCTTTAAAACGTACACACTGCGCTACCATATGATACAGCAAGCCCACTCCTTGGCCTATAACATAAGAAGATAGAACTGGAAAGACACAGGCAAGCAAATGTGCATTGCAGCAGTATTACAATAGCCAAGACATGGAGGCAACCAGAAAGTCCATCAACAGGTGCGTGGCCAAAGAAGAACTGGTACACGTACAGATGGACTATTAGCCAGGGAAAAAAATGAAACAATGCCATTTGCAGCACCATGTATGATTCTTGAGGTAATCAGGCAAATTGTACTAAGTCATAAAGCAAAAGACACATATCCTATAATATCACTTATAGGTCTTAGCTAAAAATTGATACCAATGAAGATATTTCCACAGAGAAATGCAATCACAGGTTCATTAAACAAACTTATGGTTCACCAAATGGAAAGGTGTGAGGATTGGAGACATTAGGATATTGGGGTTAAGATAGATATAGAAACACATGTGAAATATGTAATCACCAAAGACCTACGTAATACCAAGACAAGACTACTCAACATTGTATCATAACCTACATGGGAAAATGATCCAAAGAAGAATAGATATATGTATATGTTTAAAAGAACCACATCTTGCACACCTAGAAGAAACAAAACATTTTAATTACACTTGCTCTGACAAAAAATAAAAATTAAATTAAAAAAAGAACAAGAAGTAATGAGACATAAACTTAAGGGGCTTTTTGCTGGCACATTGCATTCTAATTTACAATCAGAACATGACTTCCATTAAGGCTCTGTCATCACTAATAAAGCAGCTTTATAAGCAATGTTGAAGGTAGCTTAAAAGAAGTCTCACTAATTATTGATAGTAACAAGGAAACAAAGAAAAGTAAAAATCTCACTGCAAAAAGTATACATAGGGTAAGGATAGTAGATCAAACACTTATTAAACTTCTGTAAAGAATAAAAGACAACAGTCGTATGTTTTTTTAAAAAGAGAGGGCCCAAATAAATCTGAAATGAAAGAGATGATGTTACAACAGACACCACAGAAATACAAAGGATCCTAAGATACACACAGGGTAACTCAGGGCTCAGACTGGACAGAGCCCACTCTTCAGTCCCCTGTACATGACTTACAGGAGCCTCAGGAACTGAGGAGGGGCTCCCTGAGGAGAGGCTCAAGATAGAATATGGTAGGCATTAACATGACTGCATTCATCTTAAACATGCCTGAACTACATTCACACGAGATGATTTTGTCCTGTATGTACATCGGCACCTCTAGTTGGAACTGCAGATCTTTGGCTTCAACACCTCTACTGACAACATTAGTGTCACCTGCTGTGGACCGTCTCCTATAGGATTTCTAGAATCAGAAAACATCGAAGCTTCACAGGACCCAGAGTCTGTGCGACTCCACACAGAGAATCAGAGTCTCAACTCCACTCAGATACTCCACTCTTGGAAGGCACACACAAAGTAGTGTGCACATCAGGACCCAGGGGAAGGAGCAGTGACCCCGTAGGAGAATGACCAGAATTACCTGCTACTTTTAGAGGGTCTCCTGCAGAGGCAGGTGGTGTCTGTGGCTGTGGCTCACCATGAGGACAACGACACTGGCAGCAGAAGTTCTGGGAAATACTCCTTGGTGTGAGCCCTCCCAGAGTCCGCCGTTAGCCCCACCAAGAGCAAGGTAGGCTCCAGTGCTGGGTCGCCTCAGGCCAAACAACCAACAGGGAGGGAACCCAGCCCCATGCATCAGCAGACAAGCGGATTAAACTTTTTATTAAAGTTTTATTTAATCCGTAGACAAGCAGATTAAAGCTCTGTCCACCAAAGCAACACCCAGCTCTACCCACCACCAGTCCCTCCCATCAGGAAGCTTGCACAAACCTCTAAGATAGACTCATCCACTAGAGAGCAGACAGCAGAAGCAAGAAGAACTACAATTCTGCAGCCTGTGGAAGGAAAACCACATTCACAGAAAGATAGACAAAATGAAAAGGCAGAGGACATTATACCAGATCAAGGAACAAGATAAAACCCCAGAAAAAAAATGAAATGAGGTGGAGATAGGGAACCTTCCAGAAAAAGAATTCAGAATAATGATAGTGAAGTTGAGCCAAGACCTTGGAAAAAGAAAGGAGGCAAAGATCGAGAAGACGCAAGAAATGCTTAACAAAGACCTAGAAGAATTAAGGAACAAACACCTAGAAGAATTAAAGAACAAACAAACAGAGGTGAACAATGGAATAACTGAAATGAAAAATACACTAGAAGGAATCAGTAGCAGAATAACTGTGGCAGAAGAACGGATAAGTGACCTGGAAGACAGAAAGGTGGAAATCACTGCCATGGAACAGATTAAAGAAAAAGAATGAAAATAAATGAAGACACCCCAAGAGTCCTCTGGGACAACATTAAACGCAACAACATTCGCATTATAGGGGTCCCAGAAGGAGAAGAGAGAGAGAAAGGACCCGAGAATATATTTGAAGAGATTATGGTCAAAAACTTCCCTAGCATGGGAAAAGAAATAGCCACCCAAGTCCAGAAGCACAGAGTGTCCCAGGCAGGATAAACCAAAGGAGAAAAATGACAAGACACATAGTAATCAAATTGACAAAAATTAATGACAAAGAGAAATGATTGAAAGCAGCAAGGGAAAAATGACAAATAACATACAAGGGAACTCCCATAAGGATAACAGCTGATTTCTCAGTAGAAAATCTACAAGCCAGAAGGAAGTGGCATGATAAATTTAAAGTGATGAAAGGGAAGAACCTACAACCAAGAGTACTCCACCCTGCAAAGAGCTCATTCAGATTTGATGGAGAAATCAAAAGCCTTACAGACAAGCAAAAGCTAAGAGAATTCAGCACCATGAAACCAGCTCTACACCAAATGCTGAAGGAACTTCTCTAAGTGGGAAACACAAGAGAAGAAAAGGACCCACCAAGACAAACCTATAACAATTAAGAAAATAGTACTAGGAACATACATATCGATAATTACCTTAAAGGTGAATGCACTAAATGTTCCAACCAAAAGACACAGGCTCGCTGAATGGATACAAAAACAAGACCCATATATATGCTGTCTACAAGAGATCCATTTCAGAGCTAGGGACACATACAGACTCAAAGTGAGGCGATGGAAAAATATATTTTATGCAAATGAAAATCGAAAGAAAGCTGGAGTAGCAATACTCATATCAGATAAAATAGACTTTAAAATAAAGAATGTTACAAGAGACAAGGAAAGACACTACATAATGGTCAAGGGATCAATCCAAGAAGAAGATATAACAATTATAAATATATATGTACCCAAAATAGGAGCACCTCAATGTATAAGGCAACTGCTAACAGCTATAAAAGAGGAAATCGACAGTAACACAATAATAGCGGGGGACTTTAACAGCTCATTTACACCAGTGGAGATCAGCCAGACAGAAAATTAATAAGGAAACACAAGCTTTAAATGACACAATAGACCAGATAGAGTTAATTGATATTTATAGGACATTCCATCCAAAAGCAGCAGATTACACGTTCTTCTCAACTGCACACGGAACATGCTCCAGGATAGATCACATCTTGGGTCACAGATAAAGCCTCAGTAAATTTAAGAAAAGTGAAATCATATCAAGCAGCTGTTCCGACCACAATGCTATGAGATTAGAAATCAATTACATGAAAAAAAAAAAGAAATCAATTACATGGAAAAAAACGTAAAAAACACAAACACATGGAGGCTAAACAATACGTTAATAAATAACCAAGGGATCACTTAGGAAATCAAAGAGGAAATCAAAAACTACCTAGAGACAAATGACAACAAAAACACGATGATCCAAAACCTATGGGATGCAGCAAAAGGAGTTCTAAGAGGGAAGTTTATAGCAATACAAGCCTACCTCAAGAAACAAGAAAAATCTCAAATAAATAATCTAACCTTACACCTAGAGGAACTAGAGAAAGAAGAACAAAACCCAAAGTTAGTAGAAGGAAAGAAATCATAAAGATCAGAGCGGAAATAAATGAAATAGAAACAAAGAAAACGAAAGCAAAGATCAATAAAACTAAAAGCTGGTTCTTTGAGAAGATAAGCAAAAATGATCAACCTTTAGCCAGACTCCAGAAAAAGAGGGAGAGGACGCAAATCAACAAAATTAGAAGTGAAAAAGCAGAAGTTACAACAGACACCACAGGAGTACAAAGCATCCTAAGAGACTACTACAAGCAACTCTAGGGCAATAAAATGGACAATCTGGAAGAAATGGGCAAATTCTTAGAAAGGGGTAACCTTCTAAGACTGAACCAGGAAGAAATAGAAAATGTGAACAAACCTATCGCAAGCAATGAAATTGAAACTGTGATTAAAAATCTTCCAACAAACAAAAGTTCAGAACCAGATGGCATCACAGGTGAATTCTATCAAACATTTAGAGAAGAGCTAACACCCAACCTTCTCAAATTCTTCAAAACAATTGCAGGGGAAGGAACACTCCCAAACTCATTCTATGAGACCACCATCACCCTGATACCAAAATCAGACAGAGATACTACAAGGAAAGAAAATTATAGACCAATATCACTGATGAATATAGATGTAAAAATCCTCAACAAAATACTAGCAAACAGAATCGAACAACACATTAAAAGGATCATACACCATGATCAAGTGGGGTTTATCCCAGGGATGCAAGGATTCTTCAATATACACAAATCAATGTGATACACCATATTAACAAATTGTAGAATAAAACCATATGATCATCTCAATAGATGAAGGAAAAGATTTTGAGAAAATTCAACACTCATTTACGATAAAAACTCTGCAGAGTGTGGGCATAGAGGGAAACTACCTCAACATAATAAAGGCCATATATGACAAACCCACAGCAAACAGCATTCTCAATGGTGAAAAACTGAAAGCGTTTCCTCTAAGATCAGGAACAAGACGAGGATGTCCACTCTCACCACTGCTATTCAACATAGTTTTGGAAGTCCTAGCCATGGCAATCAGAGAAGAAAAAGAAATAAAAGGAATACAAAAAGGAAAAGAAGAAGTAAAATTGTCACTGTTTGCAGATGACATGATATCATAGATAGAGAATCCTAAAGATGCCACCAGAAAACCACTGGAGCTAATCAATGAATTTGGTAAAGTTGCAGGATACAAAATTAATGCACAGAAATTGCTTGCATTCCTATACACTAACAATGAAAGATCAGAAAGAGAGATTAAGGAAACAATCCCATTACCACTGCAACAAAAAGAATAAAATACCTAGGAATAAACCTACCTAAGGAAGTAAAAGACCTGTACTCAGAAAACTATAAGACACTGATGAAAGAAATCAAAGATGATATAAACAGATGGAGACATATACCATGTTCTCGGATTAGAAGAATCAATATTGTGAAAATGACTATACTACCCAAAGCAATCTACATATTCAATGCAATCCCGATCAATATACCTTTGGCATTTTCTACAGAACAAGAAAAAAAAATCTTAAAATTTGTAGGGAGACACAAAAGACCCTGGATAGCCAAAGCAGTCTTGAGGGGGAAAAAAAAGAGCTGGAGGAATCAGACTTCCAGACTTCAGACTATATTACAAAGCTACAGTAATCAAGATATTATGGTACTGACAGAAAAACAGAAATATAGGTCAATAGAACAGGATAGAAAGCACAGAGATAAACCCACGTACCTATGGTTCACTAATCTATGACAAAGGAGGCAAGGGTATACAATGGAGAAAAGACAGTGTCTTCAGTAAGTGGTGCTGGGAAAACTGGACAGTTACATGTAAAAGAATGAAATTAGTACACTCCCTAACACCATACACAAAAGTAAACTCAAAATGCATTAGAGACCTAAATATAAGACCAGCCACTATAAAACTCTTAGAGGAAAACATAAGCAGAACAGTCTATGACATAAATCACAGCAAGATCCTTTTTGACCCACCTCCTAGAGAAATGGAAATAAAAACAAAAATTAAAAAATGGGACCGAATGAAACATAAATTCTTGTGCACAGCAAAGGAAAACATTAGCAAGATGAAAAGACAACCATCAGAATGGGAGAAAATATTTTCAAATGAAGCAAATGGCAAAGGATTAATCTCCAAAAAGCAGCTCATGTAGCTCAATATCACAAAACCAAACAACCCAATCCAAAAATGGGCAGAAGACCTAAATAGACATTTCTCCAAAGAAGATATACAGGTTGCCAACAAACACATGAAAGGATGCTGAACATCACTAATCATTAGAAAAATGCAAATCAAAACTACAGTGAGGTATCACCTCACACCAGTCAGATTGGCCATCATCAAAAAATCTACCAACAATAAATGCTGGAGAGGCATTTATTGGAGCAAAGGGAACCCTCTTGCACTGTTGGTGGGAATGTAAATTGATATAGCCACTAGGGAGAACGGTATGGGGGTTCCTTAAAAACTAAAAATAGAACTACCATACAACCCAGCAAACCCACTCCTGGACATTTACCCTGAGAAAACCATAATTCAAAAAGAGTCATGTACCACAATGTTCACTGTAGCTCTATTTACAATAGCCAGGACATGGAAGCAACCTAAGTGTCCAACAACAGATAAATGGATAAAGAAGATGTGGCACATATATACAATGGAACATTATTCAGCCATAAAAAGAAACGAAATTGAGTTATTTTTAGTGAGGTGGATGGATCTAGAGTCTGTCCTACATAGTGAAGTAAGTCAGAAAGAGAAAAACAAATACCGTATGCTAACACATATATATGGAATCTAAAAAAAAAAGTTTATGAAGAACCTAGGGGCAGGAAAGGATTAAGGACACAGACGTAGAGAAAGGACTTGAGGACATGGGGAGAGGGAAGGGTAAGCTGGGACAAAGTGAGAGAGTGGTATGGACAAATATACACTACCAAATGTAAAATTGATAGCTACTGGGAAGCAGCCACATAGCACAGGGAGATCAGCTCTGTGCTTTGTGACCACCTAAAAGGGTGGGATAAGGGAGTGAGAGGGAGGTGCAAGAGGTAGGGGATATGGTGTTATATGTATACGCAGAGCTGATTCACTTTTTTATACAGCAGAAACTAACACACAATTGTAAAGCAATTATACTCCAATAAAGATGTAAAAGAAAAAAAAAAAAAGAAAGCCCAGAGATAAACCTACACACCTATGGCCCACTAATCTATGACAAAGGAGGCAAGGGTATACAAAGGAGAAAAGACAGTCTCTTCAATAAGTGGTGTTGGGAAAAATGGACAGCTACATGTAAAAGAATGAAATTAGAACACTCCCTAACACCATACACAAAAAATAAACTCAAAATGAATTAGAGACCAAAATGTAAGACCGGACTCTATAAAACTCTTAGAGGAAACATAGGAAGAATACTCTTTGACATAAATCACAGCAAGATCTTTTTTGATCCACCTTGTAGAGTAATGGAATAAAAAAAAAAATAAACATATGGGAGCAAATGAAACCTAAAAGCTTTTGCAAAGCAAAGGAAACTACAAACAAGACGAAAAGACAACCCTCACAATGGGAGAAAATATTTGCAAATGAATCAATGGACAAAGGAGTAATCTCCAATGTATATAAACAGCTCATGCAGCTCAACAGTAAAAAAACAAACAACCCAATCCAAAAATGGGCAGATGATGTAAATAGACATTTGTCCCAAGAAGACATACAGATGACTAAGAAGCACATGAAAAGCTGCTCAACATCACTAATTATTAGAGAAATATAAACCAAAACTACAATGAGGTATCACTTCACACGAGTTAGAATGGGCATCATCAGAAAATCTACAAGCAACAAATGCTGGAGAGGGTGTGGAGAAAAGGGAACCCTCTTACACTATTTGTGGGAATGTAAATTGATACAGTCACTATGGAGAACAGTATGGAGGTTCCTTAAAAAACTAAAAATAGAATTACCATATGACCCAGCAATCCCACTACTAGCCATATACCCAGAGAAAACCATAATTCAAAAAGACATATTCACCACAATATTCATTGCAGCACTATTTATAATAGCCAGGTCATGGAAGCAACTTAAATGCCCATAGACAGACGAACAGAAAAGATGTGCTACATGTATAAAATGGAATTTTACTCAGCCATAAAAAGGAATGAAATTGGGTCATTTGTAGAGACGTGGATAGATCTAGAGACTGTCATACAGAGTGAAGTAAGTCAGAAAGAGAAAACAAATATCGTATATTAATGCATACATGGGGAACCTAGAAAAATGGTAAAGATGAACCGGTTTGCAAGGGAGAAATAGAGACACAGATGTAGAGAACAAATGTATGGACACCAAGGGGGGAAAGTGGCAGGGTGGTGGTGGTGGGATGAATTGCGAGCCTGGGATTGACATATATACACTTATATGTATAAAATAGATAACCAATAAGAGCCTGCTGTATAAAAAAATGAATAAAATAAATTCAAAAATTAAAAAATAAATAATACTTAAAGAAATAAAACAGAAAAAAAAGTTCTGTCCTTCCCATAGACGTATTTATATGAATGAATTATTTCCATGCTTATATCCATAAATACAAAATGAGGAATAAAACTTACCTTGAACCAAAAAAGAAAAAAAAAAAAAAACAGAACCCACTGGTCATACAGAGGAAAACCCTATCAGGGCACTTGCTCCAGTGGTAAACAATTCTGAAGTTGGTCACAGGTGGGGAATCATCTCCCATGCAGCCAGCAGCCCCCACACGAGGAGCGTCCTCATTGCAAAGCTGGGGGACCGTGAGGAGGCGTCTCTGAGTAAACGTGAGCTGAGCCCCAGGCCAGCTGCTGCTGAACTTTTCCAACCCTTCCCAGGTAAAACACCTGAATGTGTGCAAAGACTTTAAAAACTAGAGGAAGGGGCTTGGAGTCACACCAGTGACAGCACGCAGGCCGACGTGGTGCCTGCAGGCCAGCCAGGATGGTCCTGGCCCCGGGTGCTCGTCTGGAAGCTTTCCATTTCCCTGCCTGAGGTACCCCTCCTGTCCCGGCCCCCACTGCTTTTTTCCTTCCTCACCTCTGCCCGGGGAGAAATTCCAGCAGCAAGTATGGGTGACACATCCTCTTCTTTAGCAGGTGGCAGCCCGGCAACTCCTGCAGAAAGTCCAGCAGAGCCCCAGTCACACCGGGCCACTCATAGAGCCGTGGGCCCTACTCCCTCCCACCAGCCCAACCCCGAGACTGCTGACGGGGCAGAGAATATGGCGTCAGGCACAGCTGCAGAGGCTTTTGCTGCCTGGAGGGGTGTTTATATTGACCTCAACCCAGGCACACCTGGGAAGGGCTGGCCGGCCGGGTCAGGCTGCCCAGGTCAGCCAATCCTCGCCCCTCAGGGGCTCAGAGTTGCAGAGAATGGGCCTTGCTGCACCGGCCAGATCCAAGGAACAGGTGTAGGGTCCCGAGAGTCAGGATAGATAAGGGGCGGCAGCCCTGGCTTGTTTTCTAATCATTTTATCTGGTCCATGAGTGGGAGACAACTTCAAGAAGACCCTCTGCTAATGAGAGGAACCCAGGAGTCAGGGAGAGGAGGGGTGGTGGGTGGAGACATAGGCCTGGTGCCCCAGCTGCAGTGGAAGCCCCTGGAAGACCAGGCAGAGGGAGGCTGCACAGAGTGAAGCCTAGGGTCACAGACCTGTTGGAGCTGCTGTTTGTTAGTTCAAGCTCTGCTCTGAGGTGCTCTGTGTCAGCTCTGAGTGACAGGTGTGCTGGGGGTGCTCTGCAATGAGGGCTATGTGCACGGATCCTGTGTGCCCAGCCCTGCCGGGGTACCTGTCCACGGGAGCTCCATATCCAGGGAGGGGCCTGCCAACGAGAGCCCCGTGGGCTGCTGCGTACCTGCCCAGGTGAGCTCCATATCCTGGGAGGGGCCTGACCATGAGGGCCCCATGGGCTGCTGGGTACCTGCCCAGGTGAGCTCCATATCCTGGGAGCGGCCTAACCACCAGAGCCCCGTGGGCCGCTGGGTACCTGCCCAGGTAAGCTCCATATCCTGGGAGGGGCCTGACCACAAGAGCCCCGTGGGCTGCTGGGGACCTGGTAGAGGACGCCAGGACAGTCAGTGAAGCCACAGAGGATATACATCTAGTAGTTCCTAATTCCTACACCCTGCTGGTCATTCTACCATCCACCAGGACATGGTATTCTGTATTAGACTTCAATGATGCCTTCTTCTGTATTCCATTACTCCCAGAGTCACAAGAAATTTTGGCTGTGAGTGGCAGGACTCAACATACAACAAAAACAATACTGCTGGGCCGTCCTGCCCCAGGGGTTCAAAAATTCCCACACCATCTTTGGGGAAACGTTAGCTAAAGACCTAAAAGATCTACCTCTGGAGAAGGGAACCCTCCTTCAATATGCAGATGACATTCTGATCACCAGCCCGACTAAGGAGGCCTCTGAACTACCTAGCCAATAAAAGATAGAAGGTGTCCAAGGAAAAGGCTCAAATATCACAAACTAAAGTGGCCTTCCTGGGCTTCATTCGCACAGAAGGTCGGAGAAGCCCACCCCAGGAAAGGGAAGAAGCCATTTGCAGCCTCAGCCTTCCTGAAACTAGAAGACAGCTTAGGGGTTCCTGGGGAGACCGGGGTTTGCTGCATCTGGATCCCTAACTAGAGTCTAATAGCTGGGCCTCTATATGAAACACTGAAAGGAAAAGATGATGATCCTTTTGAATAGAATCCAGAAGCGGCCTTTCAAGAATGGAAAGAGCAGTCAATTCAGACCCTGGCCCTGGACCTCCCTAAGTTAGCTAAACCCTTTGACCTTTACATTCCTGGTCCAAGGCGAATCGCCCTTGGAGTATTAGTGCAAAAACTGGGACCACTTGAAATGGAACAATGCAAGAATGCCCTCCAGGCATTGGCCAGCCACCCCATCCGACCAGGATACTGGGGGTATCTAAAAACCTGGAAATCAGCAGCCCGCAAGGCCAGCTCCCTCCTAAGGGAAAAGGACACCACTTGGTGATCCTAACCACCCACCATGCCCTGAAGTTGCAGGGATTGCTCCGTGGGCACAATGACCTCGAGTGAGGAGGCCCTCCAACACCAACCTCCAGAGAGACAACCTGGGGCAATGGGCCCCCATGACGACTCGTGTGACCATCACTTGACCTGGAGCTTCTCTCAGAAAACAACAAGAGTGTGCCCCTAAAGAGCTGACTATTGCTTACAGGACTTACTGCACCCAGAGCGGAGCTAATAAACTTGGCAGGGGAACCGTAAATAACGCTGCCACCATAGAAAAGCCTACAGACACCGTGGTGACGGGGGCTAATGAGACCGGCTGTACTCCTGGCTACTTCAAAAGGCCGTTGACTGAGTGGCCGTCATGGTCCTGGATCACCACCGGCCCTGGAATGTCTGGGAGTTGAGCAAGCAGGGCTCTGACACCTGGTGCTGTTTGTACGTTAATTCAGTTGGCCTAACTGAAGAAAGCGCAGACTACTGGTCAGAGCATCTAGGCTGGCAGAAACCGTCAGCCTAAGGGGGCCGAACCAATGTGGAGCAGGGTAAAACCGCCCACCCCCTCAGCGTCTCTGCACATCTCTTTCCTGGACCCTTAAAGGTCATTAGAATCTATAAAACTTCCAATGCTGGTGCTCAGGCAGACGAGCAGTGAGGGAGGAGGCCTGCGGACAATCAACCTCACCTGGAGGCTGCTGGGGAGAAGTCCTGCCCCTCCCCCCGGGTATGAGGACACCCAACTCAGCACGAAGCATTTACAGAAGACGTGTCTGCACCCTCAGCGCCCCAAGAATGAGGAATGGGACAAAAGGCAGAGGAGGGCTTTGTCACTGGCAAAGCCCATTAAAAATTCCTGGGAGATAAAAATAGAATCTGGGCAATAAAACAAAGTCTAACCATTTTTTCCTTTGTGCTTTGTCTAATTTCACTTGCTCCTAGGTTTCCACATGCAGAGGTCCCACACCCGACACTTCAGACCCGATTTCCTAGTGCAAAATGGCTGGGCCGACACCTCAGCTCGTGGGGCCCCGTGCAGACTCTGCGACATAGAGCCTGAGCTCCAGGCAACCCAGCCCTCGAGAGCTCCGCCCCCTCCCTCCCGCTGATGCTGACAGGATCCCTACACAGCAGCCCAGCCCACAACCCGCAGGGGAGCACACACTATCACCTCTCCATTCTCTGATCAAAATATAAAGATTTCCTTTGCTTCTGAACCAAAGTCAGTCTCGATCTGCTGGCTCCAATGACACTGTGCAGGGAGACCCTTGTTGGGGCCCACTCTGCAGGATCAGTAACAGAATTTGAGAACATTGTAACTTCAATGAACAGATGTGTGAGCCAAACTGTAATTAACATAGAGCAGTGTATAAGGCTCGTGTAAAATAAGATGTTTCTAACACTTCCATTTGATATTTCCATCACTTTATTATAAGCAAGTTCAGTGGAGGGGTTTGTCTTATTTGTCAGGTCAACAGTAGAGAAATGCAGTGATTTCTTTCCAAGGATGTACATCTAATAATCTTGGTTGAAGTTTAAACCTTGTTTCGAATGATTTTCCATTGAAAATGATACCTGTCTTTCAGCTCCTAGATTTCTGAGAAGTATAAAATCTTATATTTTTTATTACCAAAGGGGAAAGGTGGGAGGAGGGATAAATTAACAGTTTCAGATTAACATATACACACTGCTATGTATAAAATATATCATCAACAAGGAACTACTGTATAGCACAGGGAACTATACTCAATATTTTGTAATGACCCCTGAGGGGAAATAATCTGAAAAACCATAGATATCTATATCGACATCATCTATCAACTACAGATAAAATGGAAACTAAAGGAGGCCGATGGTGAGCGTTTCTGAACCTGAAGACTTCAATCATCTAAAGTTCGGACTCTGCCTATGGCCCAAGTCCCTTAATGAACACACATGTACCAGTAGCTTAAAAATTCCCCAGATTGGAGTTCGGGGAGACACTGATTTGGAAAAATGCCTTGTGTTCTCCTTACATACACGGGACCTTTCCTACAGCTACAACATGCCTGTGACACCCAGAAGATGGAACACGGTTGGATCAGGAAGATTTTGGAAAAGGCACTAAAATTCCTAATTTCCTGGTTGTTGGGTTCACCCCTCCAGCCTTTTTCCTTAAAATCTCCCCACTTGAGGATGTCAGCACCTTCAAAAACCAGTTGCACAGAAATTGGAATTTTTCCAAAGGAAGAAGGGGAAGGAGGAGAAACAAGGAGAGCCAAGCCCTAGATGTTCAAAGAGGCACATGTCACTCTACTTTCCAGTCAGGAAGAAGAATTAAGCAAAGGCTTAGCCTGCAACTGGGAACCAGAGTAGGGCCAAAAGCAAACCAGCGGTTCTGCGGAAAGCTCCCAAAAAAGCGAGTTGAAAAATGGAGCTCAGGGGCCCTGCAATTCACAAACCTGCAGAGTTATAAATAATAACTCTCGTCCACAAATATATTGAGGGAAGACAACGAAGAGGATTTGAAATCAAGGCAGAATTGCAGGAAACAGATTTCAGGAGTTAGATTCGAATCGCCCCTAAAGCACAAGAAAAGCGGCCAAACGTCCACAATGATGCACTTGGCCAAAAAGACAATATGCGTTTTTTTCGGAATAAATTCAGGAAAAAACCCATAGGCCCTTTTTGGCCAACCAAGCAAGCCGGAAATGCAATTCAGCACTACAAAGAAGTCTCACTTCCCATCGGTCAAAAGGTCCTTCCTAAAAAAGTGTAAAAACAAGAAATGCAGGAGAGGCCAGGGAGGAAAGGGAGCCTTGTTACACTGATGGGTGGGATGTAAATTGCCAATGACAACTCTGGAGAAGGGTATGGTGTTTCCTAAAACATCTAAAAAACACAGCTAGAGAGAAAGGGGCACATCCACTCATGGGGGTATAAATTGGGAAAACTAAAAATCAGCAAGACACAGGCACCCCAAAGTTTAGGGCTGCTCTGTTGACAAGAACCTCCACTTCATTCCACCTTAAATGTCCCAGGAAAGAGAAAAATGGATAAATAATTTGTGGTCCTTATGTACAATACAATATCACTCGGGTGTGAAATCAATATCATAAGGCTACTAGCAGCATGATGAGTGCATTTAGGTACGACAATTCTAAGTGAAATAAGTCACACAGAAAAAGACACTTATCATAAGATATCACTAACAGAATGAATGTAAAAACCGTTACACTGAACAGAATTACAAAACAGAACAGAGTCACACATTTAGAAAACACACTATGGTTGCTTAATGGGAAAGGTGAGCTGGGGTGATGCAAAAACAAGGATTTCAAATTAGCTCAGGTAACGTTCCATAAACCCAATATGTAATAGACAAGATTTACTCCTTGCTCAGTGAACTGGACTCAACACTCCCTATTCACCGCACAAGAACATATCTGACTAGTAAGAATCTTAAAACCTATGTATTGATATCTCTCTGTAAGTGTGTCAAGTGGGTGTAAAGCGGCATAAACACAGCCGTGAAAAGCAGCTACACCCCATTAGAAAAATAAATTACTTTTAAAACCCCATGAAACAAAGACAGTGAAAGAGAGAGAAATTCTTAAAACATTTGTTCAAAGGCTGTGATACAACCTGGACTGACCATATGTAGACACACAGCTGGATGAGACACAAGGGTGGACACTCTTGGGGATGAGAGGTTTGGTGAGGTTAGGTGAGCAAACGCAGATCCTTTAAAATAATACTGCGTGGTACCCATCCCATGGGTCCTAAAACTCCAGGTTCAAGGGCATCTTCCTACATAGAAAACATGCATGGGAAACCCAGAAGATGGTACACCGTGTTATCGGGAAAGGTTTCTAAAACACACCTCATTTCTCATGTCCTTGTGCTCGGATTCGCCATTCCAGCCGCTTTACTAGAAATCTCTCTACTTGGAGCATCAGCTCCTTTAACCTCCTGTTTCGTACAGGTTGCAATTTGTCCTGAGGATGAATAGGATGAGGGGCAACAAATGAGAGACTAGCTCTAGGTGTTCGGAGCGGCAGAGGTCACTCTATTTTCCCATCAGGAAGAAGAATTAACCACAGGCTCATCCTGCCACCCGGAACCAGTACAGCACCTGAAGCAATCGTGCGCTTTTGCGGACAGCTCCCAAAAAAGTGAGTTGAAAAATGGAGCTCTGGGGCACTGCAATTTACAAAACTGCAGACTTATAAATGACAACTCTCATCCAAAAATATACTGAGGGAAGGCATCGAAGAGGATATGAAATCAATTCAGAATTGCAGGAAACAGATTTCAGGAGGTAGATGCGAATCGCCATTAAAGCACATGAAAAACGGCAAAACGTCGACAATGATGCCCTTTGCCAAAAAGTGTGTATGCGTTTTTTCCTGCATATATTCAGGAAAAAACACATACGCCCTTTTTGGCCAAACAAGCAACCTGGAAATGCACATCAGTGCTACAAAGAAGTCTCGCTTCTCATGGGTCAAAAGTGCCATGCTGAAAAAAGTGTCAAAACAAGAAATGCATGACAGGCCATGGAGAAATGGGAGCCTTGCTACGCTGATGGGCGGGATGTAAATTGCCAACAGCCACTCTGGAGAAGTGTACGGTGTGTCCTGAAACATGTAAAAAACACAGCTTAGAGAGCATAGGGCACTTCCTCTCATGGGTGCATAAAATGTGAAAAGTAAAAATCAGCAAGACACAGGCACCCCAAAGTTTAGGGCTGCTCTGTTGACAGAAACATCCACTTCATTCCACCTTAAATATCCCAGGAAAGAGAACAATGGATAAAGAAGTTGTGATCCTTATGTACAGTGGAGTATGAAACAGCCATGAAATCAATGTCATAAGGCTAGTAGCAGCAGGAGGACTGGATTTAGGTACGACGATTCTAAGTGACATAAGTCACACAGAAAAAGACACTTATCATAAGATATCACTTATAGAGGGAATGTAAAATCCGTTACACTTGAACTGAATTACAAAACAGAACAGAATCACACATGCAGAAAACACACGGTGGCTGCTTAATGGGAAAGATGAGGTGAGGTAATGCATAAAACAAGGGTTTCATATTAGCTCAGATACCATTCCATAAACCAAATATGTAATAGACAAGACCTACTCCTTGCTCAGAGAACTGAACTCAACACCCGCTATGCACCGCATATGAAAATATCTGACTAGTAAGAATCTTAAAACATATGTATTGATATCTCTCTGTAAGTGTGTTAAGTGGCTGTAAAGCGGCATAAACACAGCCGTGAAAAGCAGTCAAACCCCATTATAAAAATAAATTACATTTAAAAACCCATGAAAAAAGACAGTGAAGGATCTAGAAATACTTACACAATTGGTTCAGGGGCAGTGATGCAACCTGGATTGACCATATCTAGACCCACAGCTGGATGAGACATAAGGGTGGACACTCTTGGGGCTGAGAGATTTGGTGAGGTTGGGTGAGCAAGCGCAGACCCTTTAAAGTTATACTGCGTGGTACCCATCCCATGGGTCCCAAATCTCCAGGTTAAAGGACATCTTCCTACATCGAAAACATGCATGATAAACCCAGAAGATGTTACACCGTGTGATGGGGAAAGGTTTCTAAAACGCACCTCGTTTCTCATCTCCTTTTGCCCGGGTTCGCCATTCCAGCCGCTTTACTAGCAATCTCCCTACTTGGAGCATCAGCACCTTTAACCTCCTGTTCCGTACAGGTTGCAATTTGTCCTGAGGATGAACGGGAAGACGTGGAACCAATGAGAGACTAGCTGTTGGTGTTGGGACAGGCACAGGTCACTCTATTTTCCCATCAGGAAGAAGAATTAACCACAGGCTCAGCCTGCCACCCCGGAACCTGAATAGGGTCTGAGGCAATCCTGCGCTTCTGCGGCCAGCTCCCCAAAAAGGAGTTGAAAAATAGAGCTTCAGGGCACTGCAATTCACAAACCTGCAGAGTTATAAATGGTATCTCTCGTCCCCAAATATATTGAGGGAAGGCAAAGAAGAGGATTTGAAAGCAAGGCAGAATTGCAGGAAAAAGATTTCAAAAGGTAGATGCGAATCACCTTTAAACCCCATGAAAAGCGGCAAAGGTTCGACAAATATGCCCTTGGCCAAAAAGGGCGTAGGCGTTTTTTCCTGAATATATTCAGGAAAAAATGCCTACGCCCTTTTTGGCCAACCAAGCAACCTGGAAAGGCAAATCAGCGCTACAAAGAAGTCTCGCTTCCCATCGGTCAAAAGGGCCATGCTGAAAAAAGTGTCAAAACAAGAAATGCATGACAGGCCATGGAGAAATGGGAGCCTTGCTACGCTGATGGGCGGGATGTAAATTGCCAACAGCCACTCTGGAGAAGTGTACGGTGTGTCCTGAAACATGTAAAAAACACAGCTTAGAGAGCATAGGGCACTTCCTCTCATGGGTGCATAAAATGTGAAAAGTAAAAATCAGCAAGACACAGGCACCCCAAAGTTTAGGGCTGCTCTGTTGACAGAAACATCCACTTCATTCCACCTTAAATATCCCAGGAAAGAGAACAATGGATAAAGAAGTTGTGATCCTTATGTACAGTGGAGTATGAAACAGCCATGAAATCAATGTCATAACGCTAGTAGCAGCATGATGAGTGGATTTAGGTACGACGATTCTAAGTGACATAAGTCACACAGAAAAAGACACTTATCATAAGATATCACTTATAGAGGGAATGTAAAAACCGTTACACTTGAACTGAATTACAAAACAGAACAGAGTCACACATGCCGAAAACACACTATGGCTGCTTAACGGGAAAGGTGAGGTGGGGTGATACATAAAACAAGGGTTTCAAATTAGCTCAGATACCGTTCCATAAACCCTATATGTAATAGACAAGACCTACTCCTTGCTCAGAGAACTGGACTCAACACGCCCGATTCACCGCACAAGAATATATCTGACTAGTAATAATCTTAAAACCTATGTATTGATATCTCTCTATTAGTTTGTCAAGTGGGTGTAAAGCGGCATAAACACAGCCGTGAAAAGCAGCTAAACCCCATTATAAAAATAAATTACTTTTAAAAACCCATGAAACAAAGACAGTGAAAGAGAGAGAAATTCTTACACAATTCGTTCAGGGGCTGTGATGCAACCTGGATTGACCATATCTAGACCCACAGCTGGATGAGACATAAGGGTGGACACTCTTGGGGCTGAGAGGTTTGGTGAGGTTGGGTGAGCAAACGCAGACCATTTAAAGTAATACTGCATGATACCAATCCCATGGGTTCCAAATCTCCAGGTTCAAGGGAATCTTGCTACATAGAAAACATGCAAGAGAAACCCAGAAGATGGTACACCGTGTGATGGGTAAAGGTTTCTAAAACACACCTCATTTCTCATCTACTTGTGCTCACGTTCGCCATTCCACCCGCTCTACTAGCAATCTCCCTAGTTTGAGCATCAGCACCTTTAACCTCCTGTTCCGTACAGGTTGCAATTTGTCCTGAGGATGAACGGGAAGGCGGGGAACCAGTAAGAGACTAACTCTAGGTTTTGGGACAGGCACAGGTCACTCTATTTTCCCATCAGGAAGAAGAATTAACCCCAGGCTCAGCCTGCCCCCCGGAAGCAGAACAGGGCCTGAAGCAATCCTGCGCTTTTGCGGCCAGCTCCCAAAAAAGCGAATTGAAAAATGGAGGTCAGGGGCACTGCAATTCACAAAGCTGCAGAGTTATAAATTGTAACTCTCATCCACAAATATATTGAGGGAAGGCAACGAAGAGGATTTGAAAGCAAGGCAGAATTGC